>NC_090240.1:6304128-6604128 GCF_024489055.1 Chanodichthys erythropterus | reverse complement strand
TCACTGTTCAGCACTCAAACAGCGCATTGTGTTCAGTAACGACAGTCAGCACGATACAACTCTTTAATATGATATATTCCCATTATATATTTGATATGTAGATAAAGGGCTGTGGATTTGCATAAAATGACTTTATCTTGGTGGAGTTTATTGCCGTTTTTGAACGATGTCAGCATACTGGACACCCCTAGAGGGTGTCTGTTAGATCGCACAACACAGGGACTATGAATTGGTGTCACATGCACAATAACTGGAATTTAAAACTGAAACATATGATTAATAAACTGTTAGATGTAGATATACACAGGGATTCTCTTCATGTAGTGAACTTTTCAATGTGCAGCGCAACTGCACGCTGTGACTCCATATTGCTTTAAGCACATCGTTCTGCACCAGGGATCTGCATAAGCAGTCTGTGCTGCTGTGTTTTAAAGCATTTCATATTATCTTGGTTTTGCACACTGAAAGATTATTAATAGCCTATTTTGTTCTGTCGTATCTATCAAATCTTGTTGCCCCATTAAAAAGCTGCACAATACATTTAAAATAAACATCTTTTTTTTTCTTACATTATAAATACATATCTTTACATTCACATAAATATAAATCTAATATAGTTTTTTTTTTTCATTTCATAAGACTACAAATAATAATTTTAAACTTTTTTATTAACATTTAGGTTTTTTTTTTAATAACTGCAAAGTTTTTTTCAAACTTTTTGGAAATTGTTTTTGAGTTTTTGTGTTTATTGAGATTATCATACTTTTTGCTGCTAAATTATATACTCGCCTAGTTTATTTATTGGTCAGCTTATGATTATATATTTTTATTCATTTGTTATTTTTCTCTATAATGAAGTAGTGGGTTTAGTGCATTCTGGATTGTTTAACAAATCAAAGAGTGACCATTAGTTCTAGGGGTGTTCGATTCCAGGTTTTTTGGAGTCGACTCCGACTCCAATTCCTACTGTAGGAGTCGATGGAATCGACTCCGTGACTCCATTTACTATACATTAAAACAGGGTCGTAAATAAGCCAAGATGGCAGTCCTTACACAATTTATTTTTCCATGACACGAAGCCTTAAAATCCCTTCATCAAAACAACACACGTTTAGCGAGACTGTCCAAATTAGTCCAATTTAGAGATGGTAAGTAGCCTGTCAATGTTACTAATTGCCGATACCTAATTTTACTGAGAGAAAAGTCACAAAAACATTTGAGGTCGAATATTATGTCAGAATTAAATAAACGAAAAAGCAGGGATTCTTTAATGAATTCATCTCATTATAATGGTCGGGGGATGGTGCTAAATGCACATGATCATTGTCTTAAATGTCTTATTAATTGTCTTATTAATGTGTTTATTGTTGATGTGAGTTTTTTATTATTTTTATGTATGGATAGTTTAATTAACATGGTTAACTATGGAAAATCAAATCTATATTTATTGCAATAATATAAGCTACCATCAATACTAAAGATGACATGGAGGTATGTGTAATTACAAACTAAAGTCACTAAGCTGTTATCTATTTCTAAAGTAAGCTACAAACATGTATGTGACAAAGTTTCTGCGACAGTTCTCTGATGCGATTCGTCAGTGTCCGAATTCCTCGCTTCATTTCCTTCACTCCTTGCTTAGTGCACTTAACCATAGACATTATGCACTTAACTGCCATGCATTATATAGGCTATGGATTCGAGAATCAGTAAACAAGTGAGCGATTCCGGACACAGTAACAGAGTCGACACCGAGAGTCGATTCCTGTGCTGGAGTCAACCCCGACTCTGGGGCTATTCAGAGTCGAGGAATTGACTCTTTTGGAGTCGACTCCCCATCACTAATTAGTTCCACAAATACAGATGTATAGATACAGGCCCACATTAATTATTCTAGAAATAAATTAATTCAACAAAGGTAACCTCTTTTGCTACATATTTTTAATGGTTTAAATGTATACTCTACATGTTTGACCATTTATGAATGATCATTTAGCCTACTATATGTTGTGTACGTGACTAATGTGCCCTACCGTCACCAATAAATAAATTACTATTAGAGCACAAAAATGTTTACAAGAGAACAAATTTATTCATTGATTTAGTCACTTAATTTTGCTCTCAGAATGCACCAGATTTATGCATTTAAATTTAAAATGCACAAAATTTTCCTCTGGGGGGCATGCCCCCGGACCCCTCTAGAGGGATCAATGTCCACACACCACAATCTCAAAAAATCCTGTGGGAAACACTGTTTTCTACACATCCTGGTTGTACAAACATGACATCAGTGCACTGCAAAGGCGTGCACTCATGCTCAGGATCTCAGTCCAGTAGTGTTTTTGGGATGAGGTGGAGCAGGAAGCTGGCAACATGAATGTGCTGATGCTGTCAGAATCAGGACGAAAATACCTGAGGATGTTTCCAGTGCTTTTTTGAATGCATGTCATTCAGACGGGTGAATTCATTTAACAGCTGACCACTTTTACATGCACTTTGTGCATTTCAATCCCTACAATCTAGATCAGAATCCAGATTCAAAGTCAGTAGCTCTGTTTCCATCCACCTTTATTTTTTTTTTTTGTCTTCCAAATTTTGGTATATGGCATACATAAAAAAAAAGGATGGAAATGTGCATAAATTCTAAAAATGCACATACAAAAATGTATTCGCTCTGCTTTAATTTAACCCCTCAATTTAACCCCTATCACCTACCGGTGTTCTTGGTCAAAAATGACCAGCCTGCAAAAAAATATAAATCTCTCGTTATGCTTCTTGATCACCAAATATTGAATTCAATTTTTTTGTCAGCTTGTTTTCTTTCAATAAGGACAGGTTTTGTATTTATTTATTTTTTAAACTGACTGATCATATGCCTTATTCATCTGAGCGTATGTACCTCAGTTTTTGAGTGAAAAAGTGATTTTTGTGGAAAATTTTACCAAAAAAAAACTAAAAAAGTACTGTTTATCACACTAGTGTGCTTTAATGTTAAGACAAGAAATTTGTTTTGAAATAAATTTTTATTTATTACAAAATGATACAAAATCACACTTGTTCCCGGTTTGAAGAAAACTTGTGATGACCGGCCTGCAGAAAAATAACTTATAAATCACTTGTTACGCTATTTTTATTACCAAATATTGGTTTCAATCTTTTTGTCCCCATCTTTTGGTACTGCGCCCAAACAAAATCTTACTGAAAGCTTACTGAAAGTTTTGAAATAAAAAATGTGAAACAACTTGATTAGATTTTAGATTTTGGCCTTGATTTTCTTGCAGCTTTAAAGTACAAAAAAAATATTTATATATATATATATATAAATATATATATATATATATATATATTTATATATATATATATAAAATATAAGGAATCATATTTTTACATTTTCCTAATTTTTTTTTTTTTTAAATTCACTTTCATATTTTTTTTCTTTCACTTCTAAAATAATCTGCCAAGTGTCCCCTTTATTAGGAGACCAAACTTAAAGGGCACCTATTATGCAATAATCCACTTTTATATGGTGTTTGAACATAAATGTGTGTTGGCAGTAGTGAACACAATCACCCTACAATGATTAAAATCCATCCACTCCTTTTTTTAATCCCCATTAAACCAAAGCAGTCTCATTAGAAAAGCCGTTTTGATCCTCATGCCCTGCCCACGGCCACTGACTGACAGTCCTGCATTACCATAGTTTCCGCCCTCAGTGAGTTGTACGATGTCCGCCTTTTTCTCCACGCTCCAGTAGCTGAATAGTAAACAATGTCTCATCAGTAATCCTGGTGTTCTGTTTTTGGATGTATGAGTGAACATAAGATTCTTCATCTTCTCCCAGTACAGGTGTAATGATTCACTTGTTTTCTCGATGCATTGATTACAAATCCTGACAATGCATATGCATCAATCTTGAAACATGTTTTTTTGAATCATGAATTGTTAATTTTGGTCGATAATCGATGTAAAATGCTAAGAATCGGATTAATCGTGTTTCTATAATGATTCAGTGCTTTAAAATATATAAACATTAAATTATTACATGCGCAAATTGATGGGAGGCGTTGTGCGCGTCACTCGAGCCCTCACAGCTAACAGAATTTTGTTATAAGAACATTCTCTAAATATTCAGTGTTGGTTCTGGGAACGTAAAAAACGTCCAGTTTTCTTGACGTTAGAGGAAAGTTTTTATAAGGTATAATGTTCCTCAAGCGTTCTTTCAACTTTATTTTGATCTAAAATTCAACATTCTAGGAATGTTGTTCCCTTTCGAAAGGGAACTATACACTGCGTTTGAACACGCTATGGGGAACGTCATGACGTGAACCAGTGTCTGAAAGCAATTATAAAATCTTACCAATCCCATTGGCCAGCTGAGCTGCTTGAAATTACGGAGCGCGCTTCTGACAGGCTGCAGCTGCCTTGGGAGCGTGTTAAGCAAGGGGCTGCACGTGGACAGCTTGACGAGCAGTTCCTTTTTGGCCATAACACAGCAGCCTTCCATTCCATCCTGATCTTCATGTTGAGATCGAGAAGGCATGAAAGAACCCATACTCGGCTCGTATTCACCGGCATGGGTATCGATGGTGTCGATGCCCCTATTGACGAGACGTTTGCGAACTCTCTCATCACAGGGCAGGCTCCGACACTGGAAGCTCCGGTCCTGCCTTCCAAGCCCCTTAAAGTGACTTCTTGCTTGAATGGCAGGGCATACATGGCAGCTGGTCAGGCTGGTGCGGCCTTACACACTATGGCGGTGTTACAGGCTTACCAGGCTGATTTGCTCTGGAACAGGGGCAGGGTCTGTCCCCTGAGGCGGTAGAAGAGCTGTGCCGCACCACTGATCTGGCTCTCCGGGCCACTAAGCAAACTGCTGCCTCAATTGGTAGATTGATGGCAGCAATGGTGGCCACAGAGAGACACCTGTGGCTGAACCTGGCTGACATCAGGGAGAAATAAAAGGGCTTTCATCTCGATGCACCGGTTTTGCCCTCTGAACTTTTTGGCACCTCTGTCGAGGCGTTTAAAATCTGCATACCGCTCAGATCTGATCCTGGGCCCAGACATACAGGAGGTCCTGGCCCGTCCCAATTTGAGGATCGTAGACAGGGCCAGAAGACCAGTGTTGCCTCTCGGGCACCTCCTCCTCCTCGGAGCAGGTCCCAGAGAAGGCAGGACTCCAGGAAGCAACGCAGATGCTCAGGCGCTTCTTACAGTCAGGCTGAGGGCTGGGCCCATGATAGTGGCTTGATAGTGAAGAGGCTCTTTTAGGCTTAAAAGAACCTTAGATTC
Source organism: Chanodichthys erythropterus (assembly GCF_024489055.1). Lineage (NCBI taxonomy): Eukaryota > Metazoa > Chordata > Actinopteri > Cypriniformes > Xenocyprididae > Chanodichthys > Chanodichthys erythropterus. The sequence continues at coordinate 6,598,836 of NC_090240.1, read as the reverse complement.
CATCCTGTCCTGATGAGGAGTCTTCGGTGTTTGAGCCACAGGAAGGCGAGCTTGGTCTATATTTATGTTATAAAATATTTGACCCAAGTTTCCTGTATATATATATATTTTTTTTTTTCCTGGGCATGTAAATGAAAAAAAAAAAGAAAAAGAAAGGGGAATTTAGGGCTCTGAAGTTCCATTAGGTTGGCTAGAACTATTTATTTTTGGTGTTGGCAAACAAAATGGCCGCCTTTACAGCCACAATTGGTAGAGTAGTTTCTCCTCTGGTCATAGCTATAGTTTGTTTTGAGATTAGCACTCTTTACTTCAGATAGATCTATGTTTAGTGTCTGCCTCCTGGGCTGCTTGACATTGTTTGGCTTGGGTTGAGCTTTGCTCCTCTTAGCTCTAGTTTTAGAGAGTTATTTTCAGAGTAGCCTCCTCTCTAGTGAGAGTTTAGAGGCTGAGTTTAAGCCCCAGGCAGATCTATGCTTATGTGTGGCCCTATAGGCCCACAGCTACAGCTGGCCTAGGCTAGAGCTAGGGTACAGGTGATATACTAAAGCATTTCACCCTTTTTATTACTTCCCTTGTCAGGTTGTATAGTTTTCCTAGTTCTGGCCTCCACTTATCAGAGTTGTCAGGCAAAGGCCTATTACCCCTTTGGTGTAGGTGCAAGATAAGATAGCAGCTAAGGTAGAAGGCTATTGCTAGTCTCCCTGGTGCCGTTGTCTCAGATAGTAGGCCCCTTATCATTATATGGATAAGAGAATGCTAGTGTTGCGTAGGACCCACTTTTTCTAGAAAATTCATTCATACTGTGTTTTGTCTTTTCCCCTGAACCTCTTGAATTAACATTCAAGCTTGAGTGTAACGGTGTTAGCTTTGATTTAGCTCCCGTTCCCTAGGGTTCAGTACAGATGTAAGAACTTCTGGTTTGGTGAAAAGCGTCCATCTCACAGAGTTACAGCTCACACTGCGTCATGCAAAAACTACAACTTAAAGCATAAACAATGCTTTAAGTTGTAGTTTTTGCATGACAGTGTGAGCTGTAACTCTGCCACATGTTAGCACCTGTTTTTGTAGTTGTAGGCTTGGTTCTGGCCTCCTTTAGAGCATGGTGACTAATCCGTTCTCCCCTTGCTTTAAGTGTAAAAGGTGTTTTTACAGAGTACATGGCCTGCTGGATTGCATAGCTCAGGTTGAGTTTGTCTAGGGAACCTCACTATTCAGTTAGGTTCTTTTGTAGCTCCCTTAGAGTTTGAACACTGCCACAAGAGTTTATTGCATTGTTTGGAGTTGAAGGCTTTGATCTAAGCCTCCTTCTGAGCACAATAGCTTGTTGTGTCACAAGTTTTATTGGTAGAATTTTGGTCAGAGTTTTGCTCACTTAGAACTAGCACTGCCACAGGTTTGTGCCCGTGACGTCCGTGTCTTCTGAAGCAGTATGCCTGGTTTGGGCCTCTTTCAGAGCATGTTGGCAGAGTTTGTACTCCTCTTGCTTAAAGATATTTAAGTGTTTTACTGAGTACATTGACTGTTGGAATGTATTGAATAGAATTAAGCTCAGGTTGAGCTAAATAGTTAACCTCACTGGATGGTTTGGTTCTATACATGGCTCCCTTAGAACGCAGAAACTGCCATTAGAGCTGGCGCCATGTGTCTTTCTGAGCTGTAGGACCTGTTTGGGCCTCCTTTAAGAACATGATGGCGTAGATTTGTACTCCTCTTGCTTAAAGAGTAAAAGGTGGTTTTACTGGATACTGGAGACACACTGACCTGTCCATCTCGTCTTGTAAGTCAGGATGAGCAAGTGACAGGTGCTTGGTAAAGTTTGATGGTTCTTCATCATTTTTATATGCAAAGTAATTCCAAATTATGCATCTACTGCTCTCATTATTAATTAGTTTTGGGCGCGTTGAGCGAGATTCAACTGCTTTATCCATTTTATTCCTCTATGTTGTCACATTTGCTGGTTTTGTGTCAGTTTGGTTAGCACACTGCCACCTAGCGGTGAACTTTCGGAACAGCAGCATATACCGAAATGAGCAAAATCATAATATCGTACTTTCTGAAATAAAATATATACCGGTATTTTTCCAGTACCGGTATACCGCGCATCCCTACCCGTAGGGGGAGTGGTTCTGGCATTTCAGTTGAAGCTGCTAGTTCTGATGTTTGTCTAACCATTTTTTGGCAGGCACTCCCCTCAAGCAGGGTGGCGTGGGTATATCGGTCCCCATAGCGTTCAAACGCAGTGTAGAGTTCCCTTTCGAAAGGGAACGTCTAAGGTTACGTATGTGATCATGGTTCCCTGAGAACTTGGAATGAGACACTGTGTTACCTGCCATGCATCGGGGCTGCCTGCTAAACAGTCCCTTAAGACGATAAGGTACTGACTGCTTCTCTAGGCATTCCTTTTATACTTCCGGGTCACGTCGTTAATGACGTCATAGGCTGTCGCCGGCCAATAGGATTGGTGAAATTTGATAATTGCTTTCAGACACCGGTTCACGTGATGACGTTCCCCGTAACGTGTTCAAACGCAGTGTCTCGCGTAACCTGAGACGATTTTTAACCAAGAACATGAAAATGTTCATTTTCTTAATGTAAGTAGAATGTTATTTAAAGGTTAGTATGATGTTCCTGAAACATGCATTCAATCATTCAAACACCTGCTGTGAACAAGCACTGAAAGAAAGAGAAATAAGAACACAAATTAACTTTCTTCAGCCACAGCCTTAGATGAACTGAAGATTAAAGATATTCAATCCCTGATGATCTGATTAAACAACTCCACAAACAGCATTACCAGCTTCACTTATTGCTAACCAGACTGGCTTTATTTCTGTTAGACGTCTACAGAAGCTCTTATTGAGAATTAACACTCACTGGCGATACCAACACGTTTTTTTTTCTTACCAGTGTGAAAGTTTAATCTGTGGAATATCTTCTTTTATTTGTGTACACTCAGAGTAAAAACAAAATGTTGTGCTTTTTGTAAAATAAAGAAAACTAACATGATGCGTGATCTCTCTTCTCCCTCAGAACAAAGTCCAATCTGATAGTTGTCAGAAAATGATCTGTAACTTTGTGAATACTAATCACAAAAAAATTACTTATGTCTAAAAAACGTTGAAATGTCAGGTTTTAAAGTGAATATTTGTTTTCGATTTGACTTACACAATTTATGTAATCTGTATGAAAAGAGAGCCATGTCAGAAGACCGTGATTCAGCTCATTATCCGCTAATGCGGCCACGCCCACGGAGTGAGCGCTATTCAGACGCTATTGCTGTTTTTTCTGTTGTTTGATTTACATCATGATGAGCTTTGAGACATGATCACAGAGGGTTTTTTCACAGCCTACCTGTCTGAAAGAGCTCATTATTTATGCAGGTCATTAGAGCTCTTTATGCGAATCTTTTGTCTTCTCAGGTGAGAATCACCCATTATTCATGATGATTCACGCCTCCATGCATACTGTGTTTCTTGACCAAAGATGTTTTAGAAAATTTAAATCTCTCTATTGTTTTATATGAAGGAGTAAGAAGGATAATTTTTACATAATTTTGAAGCAAAAACTCTAGTCTACAATCTCCAATACCCAAAAGCCTTATGAACACATATATAATATTATTTTTTTGGCCTTATTTCGGTGACTTAAGGTTTTTGCTTTTTCAATAACCACGCATAAACATTATTCCTTCAAAAACACAAACATGTACATACATGTTCCTCACATATTATTGTAGCCTAGTTTGTGCTGTATACAGTGTAATGACACTTTTTCCATTAATATGTTTATGAACAACTAAAAAAAGCACAAATGTCAGGGCATGTCAAAACTTCTCCAGGCCCCAAATCAGCCTCAGACTCCAGAGGGTTAACAGAGGTTTAGATGTTAATGTCTTATTGAAAATGTTTAGTTTGAGGTCACCATCATGGCGATGAGTGATTGCTTTAGTTGAGCTCTTGACCCTTGACTTTTGTTGAGTTGCTTCTTTATCAGCAATTGCAGGTATTTTCAGAAAACATTTCTGCACTGATAAAGCAGATCAACTTGTCTGCTTTAATAACAGACGAATGACAGCATTAAAGTGGTTGAAAATCATTTTTTGCTGATTTAAGAAGATGCTATTGATAAATATAAACTCAACCAATGTGAAAAAGAACATTTGTAACATTGTTGTTGCATTTCAGATGCTGTGTATAAATAACACTGTCATTGGTAACTTTGTTAAAATCATGTTGTATGTCATTTATACACTCACAGACATCAACATTTGGCATATGAAACACAACAATGGTGACATGCTTGATGCCAGCATACAAAACACATTCATGGCTCCCAGCATGCATTGTGGCATGAATAAATTATGCAGCTACATTTTTTGATTGTCACTATTGTTGAGGTTTGTATGATAAGTGCTTATGTCTAAGTGTGTCGTTTTTAATTTTTAAAAAGTTTTGGAAAATATTACACAAATATTGCATGGACGGAGCGAACACATAATGTAAGTGTCTCACACACACAGTTCCAATGAATGATAAATTAAACTTAATGTTGTTAAACTGAATGTGCAAAGGAAACTGCTGAAATAACTACAACGTTTGTTACTATAGCAACAGTTAACACCTCGACAGTAACAGTAATCAACTCGGCTACCATAATATGTGAGGAACATGTATGTACATGTTTGTGTTTTTGAAGGAATAATGTTTATGCGTGGTTATTGAAAAAAACAAAAAAACTTAAGTCACTGAAATAAAGCCAAAAAAAATTTAAATCTGTGTTCACAAGACTTCTGGGTATTGGAGGTAGTTTTTGCTTCAAAATTATGTAAAAATTATCCTGACTACTTGTTCATATAAAACAATATATTAATTTAGTTTTTGTAAGACACTTTTTGTCAAGAAACACAGTATGCGTGGAGGCGTGAATCATGAATAATCCTATAATTCACACATGAGAGGAACCGGACATTTCCGGTTCAACGCTGCTCAACGCTGCTGCCTGCCAGTTGTCTGATCTACGCCCGGAGCTTCGTGGAGTTTATCCTAAATCCTTCTCTTTATTCCTATTCACATAATATAACTTTCTTATTTTTCACTAGATTACTTAACCTATTGCATAGTATTACTAAACGGAACGATTTATTACTAGCAATCCACCAGTGTAATCACCTAGTGTTAGCCATAGCCTGCTAGCTACCGTCTACTTTCTTTTTTCCTCTAAACCAACCTTCCTTGTCGATTGAATGGCGGATTTATCCGATGTATGTTATTCTGATCTGTCCTCGCCAGATCGGGAAGCTGTGGAGACGTTGCTGCCCGGCATTCATCGATCCACCGCGAGGCACAGCGTCTCGCACATCACCCTCGCCCCAGGCACCGGCAAGCGACCGAGACATCCAGCCAGCGAGTCCCGTGTGCGTTGCAGTTTTTCGGACGGCGTTCATCAAACACACGGTCAGTCATGTCCGACGATTATCATGTGTAGTAAATGCAACATGTACAGCTTAGCTCTTTCTGTCAGCAGTGAGACTTACACATGTGATAAATGCAGGGATATTGTCAGGCTGACAGAGAGAATCTCAGAATTAGAGACACGCATCCAAACTTTAATTGAGGATAGTGAGAATGAAAGGGCCTTAGATACTGCTTTGGATGCGACTAGCCTAGTAAACACTACACATTCGGTTCCGGTTTTAGAAGCCACGCAGCAGGCTAACTGGGTGACTGTGAGGCGGCATAATGGCAAGAACAAACACCACTCTTCCGTTCCGATTAGAACATCAAACAGGTTCTCCCCACTCAGTGACGCACCCACTGAGAATCCTGTTGAAAGTGCCCTAGTAATTGGCGATTCTATTACACGGAACGTGAAAATAGAGACACCAGCCACCATAGTCACATGTTTGCCGGGGGCCAGAGCACCTGACATCAAAGCAAATTTAAAAGTGCTGGCTAATGCTAAACGTAAATATTCTAAAATCATTATCCACGTCGGCACAAATGATGTTCGACTTCGCCAGTCGGAGATCACTAAAATGAACATTAAAGAGGTGTGTGAACTCGCAAATTCAATGTCAGCAGTAATTTGTTCTGGCCCTCTTCCTGTTCGTCGGAGTGATGAGATAGTTAGCAGGTTATCATCACTCAATGGCTGGCTGTCTAAGTGGTGTGCGCAGAATAATATAGGTTTCATAGACAATTGGAAAAGCTTTTGGGGCAGACCTGATCTGTTGAAAAGAGATGGTATTCATCCCTCCCGAGATGGTGCTGCTCTTCTCTCTAGAAATTTGGCAAATAGTCTTAGAGCTGAAACATGACAAACCAGGGCCCAGATCAGGACGCAGACAAACTGGCTACACCGACCGTCTGCTAGCCGCCTCACGTCACAGAACTCAGATAATTCACAGCACATAGAAACACTTTCACCTAGATATTATCACATAGAGACTGCGTCTGTACCTCGAACTAGTAAATACAAAAAACTTCCGAAACCTTTTAAGGGTGAAAATTTAATTGATGTTCAAAAAATGAAAATCACAGATAAATCAGATAAACAAATGATAAAGCTTGGGTTACTGAATATTAGATCTATTTCTTCAAAAGCACTTATTGTAAATGAAATTATCACAGACAATAAACTAGACTTGCTGTGTTTGACAGAAACCTGGCTAAAACCAGACGATTACATTACTTTAAATGAATCTAGTCCTCAAGGTTATGATTATCGACACAATCCTCGACAGAAAGGCAAAGGGGGAGGTGTTGCTGTAATTTATAGTAATATATTCAGAATCATTCAAAAGAATTTCAAATATAATTCCTTTGAAGTGATGGTGCTTTATGTAACATTATGTAAGTTGACATTTGTGCTGGCTACTGTATACAGGCCACCAGGGCACCATACTGACTTTATCAAAGAATTTGCTGAAATTGTATCAGAGTTAGTACTGGATGCGGATAAAGTCCTTGTTGTTGGTGATTTTAATATCCATGTAGATAATAATAAAGACGCATTTGGATTGGCATTTGCAGATATTTTAAACTCTATTGGAGTTAGACAACACGTGTCAGGACCCACTCATTGTCGTAATCATACCCTAGATCTAATACTGTCGCATGGAATAGATATTGATGCTGTTGAAATTCTACAGCAGAGCGATGATATATCAGATCATTATTTAGTCTCGTGCATAATACAATTAGCCAAGGCTACAAAACCACCACCCAGCCATAAATATTGTAGAACAATCACGTCTACCACTAAAGATTGCTTTATAAATAATCTCCCCGAGCAGTTTCATCGCCTTAGTATACCTGACAACTTAGAAGAACTCGATGCTGCAACAGAAACTATTGGCTCTCTCTTTTCCAGCACATTAGATGCAGTCGCTCCTTTACGTCTAAAGAAGATTAAGGAAAATAATCCAACGCAGTGGTATGATGAGCACACTCGGGCTCTAAAACGAGCTGTTAGAAAAGCTGAACGTAGTTGGAAGAAAACAAAACTAGAAGTTTTTCGCCTTTCGTGGAAAGAAAAAATTATTGAGTACAGAACAGCCATAAGAAATGCTAGATCTACTTATTTTTCAAATCTCTTAATAGAAAACAAACATAATCCTAGGTATTTATTTGACACAGTGGCTAAATTAACTAGAAACAGAGATTCAACTGCTGACATTTCCATAGAGCACAGCAGTAATGACTTTATGAACTTCTTTACTTGCAAGATTGATAATATTAGAGAGAAAATTATAAACATGCAACCGTCTACAGTTTCGCTTCAGACAGTGCACTGTAGTGTCCCTGAGGTAAAACTAGAATCATTCGCCGCTATAGGAGAGGAAGAATTATCTAAACTTATCAAATCATCAAAATCAACGACATGTATGTTAGACCCAATGCCGACTAAACTACTGAAAGAAATGCTTCCAGAGGTCGTAGGTCCACTTCTTGATATAATTAATTCATCTTTAACACTAGGACACGTGCCAAAAACCTTTAAGCAGGCTATTATCAAACCTCTTATTAAAAAACCTCAACTAGATCCGAGAGATTTAGTAAATTACAGGCCAATCTCGAATCTACCTTTTCTGTCAAAGATACTAGAAAAGGCAGTTTCAACACAACTGTGCTCCTTTTTTAGAAAGAAATGGAATCTGTGAGGATTTCCAGTCAGGATTTAGACCATACCATAGTACTGAGACTGCTCTCGTTAGAGTTACAAACGATCTACTCCTATCATCCGATCGTGGCTGTATTTCTCTATTAGTGTTATTAGATCTCAGTGCTGCTTTTGACACTATCGATCATAACATTCTTTTAAAAAGACTTGAAAACTATATTGGCATTAGTGGAATTGCTTTGGCATGGTTCAAATCATACTTATCTGACCGTTATCAGTCTGTGGTAGTTAATGAAGAGATGTCGTATCGATCACAGGTTAAATATGGGGTACCACAAGGCTCAGTATTAGGACCGTTGCTTTTCACTCTGTACATGCTGCCCTTAGGAGAGATAATTAGGAAGCATGGTGTTAGTTTTCACTGCTACGCTGACGATACTCAGCTCTATATTTCCTCGCGCCCTGACGAAACCTACAAATTCACAAAACTAACAGAATGCATAGCTGACATTAAAAACTGGATGACAAGAAATTTCTTATTATTAAATTCAGAAAAAACTGATATCCTAATCTTTGGACCAAAAACTTCCTCACGAAAAAACCTTGAATACTCTCTAACACTTGACGGGTGCTCCATTAAACCTTCGTCCTCAGTTAGGAACCTGGGTGTGCTCTTTGATACCAATCTTTCATTTGAAAGTCATGTTTCTAGTATCTGTAAAACCGCCTTCTTCCATCTAAAAAATATATCTAAATTACGACATATGCTCTCAATGACAAATGCGGAACAGTTGGTTCATGCATTCATGACCTCAAGACTAGATTATTGTAACGCTCTACTGGGTGGTTGTTCTGCTCGGCTTTTAAACAAACTACAGTTGGTCCAAAATGCGGCAGCTAGAGTTCTTACTAGAACCAGAAAGTATGACCATATTAGCCCAGTTCTGTCAACATTACATTGGCTCCCTATTAAACATCGTATAGATTTTAAAATCTTGCTACTTACTTATAAAGCTCTAAATGGTTTAGCTCCCCAGTACCTAAGTGAGCTCTTAATGCATTATAGTCCTTCACGTTTATTGCGATCTCAGAATTTAGGCCAGTTGATAATACCCAGAATATCAAAATCAACTGAAGGCGGCAGATCCTTTTCCTATTTAGCACCTAAACTCTGGAACAATCTTCCTAGCATTGTTCGGGAAGCAGACACACTCTGTCAGTTTAAATCTAGACTAAAAACACATCTCTTTGCTCTTGCATACACATAACACATTATCACTACATTAACATTTTTCAAATCCGTTAAAGGATTGTTACGCTGCAATAATTAGGTCGGCCGGAACCGAGAACATTTCCTATAACACTAGATATACCTGTACATCAGAATAAGAATGGCATCTACGCTAATATCTGTCTCTCTGCTTATCCTGAGGTTTGCCGGGTGCTGGATCCAGGCCGTATCCAGATCAGATGGAGAACCTGCGTCTGGACCTGACTACAACGTAGCCCAGGAGACAATGGGCCTAAAGATCCAATTCTGGCTGCATCTATAATTCAGATTTTTAATCCCCGTATCCGCTTACATATATTTATATATAATCTATTTTTAATCTCTATAATAAAAATGTATAATTCAGATTTTGATCTCCATATACATTTACATATATTATATATATCTTCCAAGGGGTTTTTTCCCTCCTAGGACTTTTTTCCCAGTGCTAGCACGCTGGGTTTTTCTCCTAGGGGTTTTTTTCCACCCCTGGAAGTCAGCCGACATTGGCTTAATGTAGCACCATCTTGTATATGTTACATATTACCACGCTTGTTTGTACAGTTTATTTTTAACCACTTCCCTTTTTTCTGTGCTTCTAATATGTAAAGCTGCTTTGAAACAATTACCAATTGTAAAAGCGCTATATAAATAAATTTGACTTGACTTGACTTGACCTGAGAAGACAAAGGAATCACATAATGAGTTGTAATGAGCTTTCAGTCAGGTCGGCTGTGAAAAAACCCTCTGTGATCATGTCTCAAGCTCATCATGGTGTATATCAAACATACAGAAAAAAACATATATTATATAATCATTATGTTACCTCCATGGCATTTCATATAGCCTTTTAGCTTAAAAGCATGCACATTTGGAGAAATATTGATGGATTCTCATATGTTTGTCAATTTTCTATATAGAGGAGTAATATTTATTCAATATTTATTGTCATCACTATGAGCACTGTATACTGTGTTTTCAATTCATACTTGTAGCCGGAGGGCGCTCTGTACACCTTTAGTCCACAAGTATCTCAGTAAAAGAAGAGGCATATCATGTGACATTCCAGGAACTAGCAGGCTTCCAGAGATCGCTTTAACATCCAGATAAACACTTTTGAAGACAATAAATACACGATCGAGATGATGTATACATGTATTGCCTCAGAATTTGTGTCTGAATAGCGCTGGCTTCGTGGGCGTGGTCGCGTTAGCGGATAATGAGCTGAATCACGGGTGTCTGACATGTGTCTCTTTTCATACAGATTACATAAACACAGAGTTTTTGTTTTTGATTTGACTTACACGATTTAAAACCTGACATTTCAAAGTTTCTTTAGACATAAGTCTAATTTTTTTGTGATTAGTATTCACTAAGTTACAGTTCATTTTCTGAGAACAATCAGATTGGACTTCGTTCAGAGGGAGACAAGATCACGCATCATGTTTTATTTTGCAAAAAGCACAACATTTTGTTTTTACTCTGAGTGTACACAAATAAAAGAAGATATTCCACAGATTAAAATGGTGTATAACACTTAATTGTATGTGCAACACTGATTTATTAAGTATTTATTGAAGTATTTTGAGTCTCTTTTACACTGGTATGAAAAAACCGAGGTGGTATCGCCGGCGTGACCACCGACCCGAGGGAGTTAAAGGGACACACACTAAAACAGCGCACTTTTGCTCACCCCCCAAAAATGGCAACTGTATATACATTTTCTGAGGTATTTTCAGCTAAAACTTCACATACACTCTGGAGACATCAGATACTTATTTTAAATGCTGTGAAAATTGTTTTAAATGTGCCCTTTAAGTCTTTAAATTTAAGTTGGGGTCTGTTTCCTGAAAATGTGAGTGACATTTAAGGGGTTAATAGCACAGCGTCTCAAATGCTGTTTAATGCCAGTGCCAAAGTCTGTCATCAGAATTATTTGATATAATGATATGGCATCTGCCTCCGAACAAGATAAAATGACAGCGTTTACTGCGTTTCGTCTCCATGCTCTGATGTGCAAGTAATTTATGATGTAGGAAAAAAGAGCCAGTGGCTTTCCCAATTGCAGCAACTTCCATTTTATTACAAATATTTTGTGACAATTTCCCAGGAAGTGAAGATTTTTTTTCTCTTGAACATGTAAATGCTACTTAATTCACAATTGTTTTATGCACTAATCCAATTTTAAAGTTAAATTCGCAACTTTATGGAAACATAGCTATAGTCATTCTATTTGATGCAAACACTGCACTTTATATAAAATATAGGTTTATTATATAGATTCAGGTCAGTTCTACTTTCTCACCAAAATTAAGGTTACGCTGACTTGTGTACATTTTTTTATGAATCGATGATACACGAAATTGGGTTCACGAGAACGAGACATGATATTTTATCAATTTTTAAGAAATCTTCAATGACAAAATATGTGACAAAGTCACAAAATGCAAAACATTGCATTCTAAAATATTTTTTTAACTAATCTAGGGCTGTCACTAACGATTATTTTGGCAATTGAATAATCAGGTAATATTTTTTGGTGTGAATAAAAATAGAACTAAGTGAACAATAGCCTTTTAAAATGATTTAAACATATATAGTAACAATGAGGCAATGGTAATTGGTTCAAATAAAGTATCAAAAGCAAGTAATCATTTGGTTTTATTGAACAACATTGTTAAAATACATGTAATATACTACAAACAATAATCAACTCGTGTACGCATTATAACAAATGCCTGCAGAGGGTGCTAACCGCCTGGCGAATGTTGTTGTTACAATTTACAGAATGATCAAATTTTTGTTTAATACTGGCCAAATAACATTTAATTCAAATGTCCACATAATCTTTAATATTTGGCCACTTCTTTATGATAGAAATGCTATAGCCACTGTAATTTCTTAAACAAGAACATGTGGACATAAAAACATGCAAACTCAAAGTGAGAATTGAAACTTTTATTCTGACAATGCGATAAACAGCAAATCACTCCGAAACCCGCAGCGCATATATTTATTTAATTGAATTTAATCAAATTAATAAATTAATTTAATTGAACAACATAATTCAAGCACTGTAAAAGGTTTTGCCACAAACTCAACTCCATGCTGATATCACGAGACAGCTTTTCACCTCAACGAGAAATACTGCCACGTTTTAATTTCACTAAATATTACTGGGTCTATATCCAGACACGCAGCATAATCATGTGCACTTTCAGCATTTGAAAAAACGATTCATTTTTCTGGGGTGATGTTTTGTAAAGTATGCCAGATCATGGTGGTCTGCTGCATTCTCTATAAGCTACCACTTAGAACTGGGCTAAAAGATGGGAAATTGCAAATTTTTGTAGCGTGGCATTAATTACCATACTAAAGGACAAAAGAAACATAAGTGATACTAGATAGTGTGCCTTGCAAAGTGGCCATTGTTTAACATATAATTTACATGGTGCCAACAAGGAAATTTTATATTTTTTCTACTTCTGTAATTTACTCTATTTTCCTAAAAAGAGGTTCTGATTTCTGAAGTCCATGACAGTTGACACATCCACTTAAAAATAGCTTTCAAGAGGAAGGAAATAAAAAACAGCAACAGCAACAAAAACCAAAACAAAAAAAACCCAGAAAACGGAAACCAGAGCAAGCCCAGCCTCAATCACAAACCACAGAGCAGAGTAATGAGTTGACTTTCCCAAACCTCTGGATGTCTGAAGGCAGGAGGCCCAACCACAGCACACTGGGGACAGTCAGACTGTGGGCCTCGAAGGCCATTGACTGTGGACAAATGACAGTTAGAGTTCCTAAAGCTGGACGGCCAAAAGACATTAAACGAGCCAACATGATTTACTAAGTATATGTTTAAGTTTGTGTATATGAAATGTTGGATGCTTTGGAACGCATGCAAAAAATTATTTACTAAATCAGAATTTTTGTCTTTTTCAATATCAAATTTAATAAAATGTAATAATAAAAATGTAACTAACAAGCAAAACTGTTTAAGTATTGTTTTCAGTGACATTTTAAATTAAGGTTTTGTTTTTTGATGTTTTGAAAACAAATCTCAATTTGTAAGAAAAACTTCAAAAGTTCGGTGTCAGATATTTTTTTAATGGAAAAATGTATTCAGCAAAGACAAACTGATCAAAAGTGACAGTAATTAAGAAAATTTATAATATTATAAAATATTTCTATTTCGTATAAATGTTGTTCTTTTGAACTTTCGATTCATCAAGGAATCCTGAATCACGGTTTACACATAAAATGATAAGCAGCATGATTGTTTTCAATATTAATAAGAATTTTTCATGAGCAGCAAATCAGCAAATTATTACATTTTTAAATATATTACATTTATTTTAAATTGTAATACTATTTAAATTCCCTTTGTAGTCAATTTTATCCCTTAAAACTCATCTTTGATCACCAAAATGACATATTTAAAGTGCCCCTCTTTTGCTATTTAAAAGGTTCTTAATTCCTTTTCGTGAGCCTGCTCTGCTCTGATTGGCCAGATGGCCCAGTCTGTTGTGATTGGTCTACCGCTTACAGCGCATGTGGAAACAAACGGCCATTACCACAACTGATTCAGCTACAGTAAGACTTAGACAACATTGGGGAAGCGAACCCATAGGGGACGCTGCGGAGGCCACAACCTACCCTTGTAGGGGAGGAATTACATGGGAATACACATATGGACTGGCCCTGGGCAGTACGCATATGGAGTCCCTGGGATGGCTCCAGCCTAGAGATAGGACAAGACTCATCTGACAGGTGACAGTAGAGCTGACTCTGCTACGGGAAAGACAAGCTCACCGTAGGGAGTTTAACCGTGGATAATACACATATGGGACCACTCACGTCGGGGGTCACAACATATGGCACCCAGCCAAACATCAACGTTGGTGACGGACGTTTGGCCTAGCATCAGACACCCCGCAATGTCCGAGCCGCAAGGGGTGGCGGAGGAACTCGACAGGGTTCGCCAAGAGGGGAACTCGACTGGCGCAAAGGATGTACATATCCGGCCTAGGGGGCGGGACTGGCATAGCAATCCGACACTAGATAAGGGAAGATACCAATTCTACACGAAGGCTGTAGAATCTAGAGAACGTGTTGGGTGTCGCCCAGCCCACAGCTCTACAGATATCTGTCAGCGAGGAGCCGTGCGCCAGCTCCCAGGAAGAGGCAACTCCTCTAGTGGAGTGAGCTCTTAACCCGAGCAGGCAAGGCACGCCTTGGGACTGATAAGACAAGGCGATAGCGTCTACTATCTAGTGGGCCATCCTCTGCTTGGAGACAGCCTTTCCCTTCTGCTGGCCTCCATAACAGTCAAAGAGCTGATCTGAGGTCCTAAAGCTTTGCGTTCTATCCACGTACAGGCGCAGAGCGCGGACGGGACAGAGCAAAGCCAGGTCTGGGTCTGCCTCCTGCGAAGGCAGCGCTTGCAGGTTCACTACCTGATTTCTGAAGGGAGTGGTGGGAACTTTGGGCATATATCCAGGCCGGGGTCTCAGGATAACGTTTGAGTCACCAGGCCCGAATTCCAGGCACGATTCGTCGACCAAAAGTACATGCAGGTTCCTTACCCTCTTAACCGAGGCCAATGCGTCCAGGAGAAGAGTCTTAAGGGACAGTACTTTTAACTCCACTGACTGCAAAGGCTCGAAGCAATGACTCCGGAGAGATGTAAGTACCAGGGAGAGATCCCAAGAGGGTATAGAGGAAGAGCGAGGTGGATTCAGTCTCCTCGCCCCCCTCAGGAACCTGACAATCAGGTTGTGCTTTCCTAAAGACTTACCATCAACTGCATCATGATGTGCGGCAATAGCAGCAACATACACCTTGAGGATGGAGGGAGACAGCCTGCACTCCAAGCCCTCTTGCAGGAAGGAAAGTACAGACCCCACCGAACATGATCAAGGGTCCACTTTTTCAGAGGAACACCATTCGACGAACAGGTTCCATTTCAACGCATAGAGGTTCCTAGTAGAAGGAGCTCTAGTGGAAGTGATAGTGTCTACGCATCCCGTCCAGGGACCAGACATGGAGTTTCCAGAGATCAGGGCGCGTGTGCCAGAGGATGCCCCATCTATAAGTCAGAAGGTCCTTCCTCAGAGGAATGGGCCAAGGAGGTGCTGTCGCGAGGAGCGTCAGTTCCGAAAACCAGGTACAAGTGGGCTAATATGGAGCCACTATCAAGACCTGCTCCTCGTCCTCTCTGACTTTGCACAGGAGCTGTGCGAGAAAACTCACTGGGGGAAACGCATATTAGCGTTGCCAGAGCATCCGTGCCGTGTGCGCCCTCGATCAGGCAATAAAACAACTGGCAATGGGCTGTGGGCCATCTATCTGTATGGCCCCGAAACACTGCCAAATCAGCTGGACCACCTGGGGATGAAGTCTCAATAACCCTGGAAGCGGAGGCTGTTGTGAGAGCTCATCGGCTGCACAGTTGAGCACACCTGGGACGCGAATGGCACAAAGTGACCTCAGATGCTTCTGACACCATAGCAAGAGATGGCGGGCGAGTTGCGACATGCAACAGGAGCATAGACCACCCTGATGGTTGATGTACGCAATGGTCGCAGTGCTGTCCGAGCGGACCAGTATGTGCTTGTCTGTCAGCAGCTCAGTGCAAGACGTACTGCTAGCAACTCAAGGAAATTGATATACCAATGCCGTTGAGGCCCCGTCCACAGACCTGACACTGCATGCCCGTTGTATGTGGCTCCCCACCCGGTGGCAGAAGCATCTGTGTAGACCAGGCAAGTTTGCTCTTGTCCCAGTTGACCCCAAGACCCAACCGGCTGAGGTGAGCTAACACCAATCCCTGTGTTCGTACAACTGGTTTCACGAGCTGGCCAGAATGAGCCAGTCGTTGAGGTAGTTGAGAAATGCTAACGCCCTGTTCCTTGAGCAGAACAATGGCCACCATCGCAACCTTCGTAAAGATGCGGGGCAACTGGGCCAGCCTGAAGGGTAGGACTTTGTACTGCTATCCCGACCCTCGAACACAAACCGTAGAAACAGTCTGTGTCTAGGTAGAATCGAGACATGAAAGTATGCGTCCTTCAGGTCAATCGCTGCGAACCAATCCTGGGGACGGATGCATTCGAAAATGCGTTTCTGCATAAGCATCTTGAACAGCAGCCTGTGAAGGGACCGATTCAGAACACGCAGATCCAGGATTGGCTGTAGCCCACCGCCCTTCTTGGGTACAATGAAGTAGGGGCTGGAGGGACCGGCTCGACTGCATCCTTCACCAGGAGGACAGCAATCTCTGCCCGGAGGACACGTGCATTGTCCAGGGACACACAAGTGTAATGGACACCCCTAAGCACCAGGGGACGTTGGGCGAATTGAATCGCATAGCCGAGTCTGATGTTACGAATGAGCAAGCAGGACGGGCCGAGAAGCGCTAACCAGGCTTCCAGACTCCGACCCAGCGGGACCAAAGGCACCACAGATGTACCAGGCATGGGGCAGCGAAGCAGAGTGCTGGGACCCGACTTGGACGGCATAGTGGCCTGAAGTGGGGTCAGACTCTGCAAGGTAGCAGTGTGTATGGGAGACGGCACATAGAAGGCGGCCTCAACCAACACACTGGGACCTGCTGTCAAAGTCAGAGGGCGAGACAGAGCACCACTGCACACTGCCAGCCGCACCCTCTTGGGACCTGGAGGATTGGGAAACAGCTCTTTTTGTGAAAAGGTGGGTACCGATGGACTCCAGAGAGCCAGGGTGGGACAATACAAGACACAAATTCCCCCGGCCCTCCTCCGGGGGAGGGAGAGATGTGGGCATAATTTCCTGAAGAGCTGACATCCTCTCCTCCAGGTCACCTGTCTCAGGACCGCTTCCTCGTTCTCTTGCCACCTGGCTTGGCTGGGGTCTGAGCGGGCTGGGTGCCGCGTCCGCGACTGGATCCCTGCTGTCTGGCGGGAGTAGGCTGCTGCTTTGCTGACTTAGCAGGGGCGGAGGACGACGCAGGCGGACACCCTCAGCAACGAGTAAAATGAGGCTGTGCGGCCAGCGGTTGGGTGGAGGTAGCAGCGGACCACCGGGGCAGGATGTGTTTAATAGCCTCAGTCTGCTTCTGTGCGTCCAAGAACTACTGGGCAAAGCTCTCGACCGCATCGTCGAATAGGCCAACTTGACACATGGGGAGTCGAGGAACCGATACTTATCAGTCTCCCTTCATGTCTGCCAATGTCGGCTACAGGTGGCATTGCTGGACTACAAGAGTAGCCATCGTCTGACTAATGGAACGCACCATCACCTTAGTCGCCCGGAGGGCGAGGTCGGTGGCGGCGCGTAGCTCCCCCAGTAGCTGTTGGTCAAGACCACCCTGGGGCATGTCCACAAGTGCTTTGGCCTGATAGACCTGTAGCAGGGCCATGGCATGCAAGGCAGACCTGTCCACATGCTCTGTCAAGCCTGAGGAGAATTTACAGGCCCAGGATGACAGACGCGGTTCACCGATACTTTGGCTTCACAACTTTGCAGATCATTTACATTCACGGACAGCTACATTACACATTGCATGAAAGTTAATATTTGAAAAAGTGTAACAGAGGCACTTTAAATGTTTTTCCTTGAAAAAAAAAAAATCTTCATGCCTTAAAATAGCTTGAATGTAACTCTAGTCTACACCCTTGCCTCATTTAGAATGTGGTTCTATGAATATGCAAATTAGCCTCGCCTCCAATCACTAACACCAGTTCAGAGATCTACTAACTGACGATAACACATTGACGTGATCGGTTACATGGTAGTTTATGACGTCAGAAATACCACCGATTTCAAACTCTGTTTTTGAGACTGTCTTTGGTTCACTGCAGTTTTAAGGAGAAATTACTCAGCAATGGTTTTGACTTATGAATTTGCACATGGTTTGTCTTAAAGCATATTAAGCCACACCACATAGACATATAAACAACATTAAAATCTTGTATTTCACCACAGAGGGATTTTAACAATACATCTCATAATATGTAATAACATTCCACAATATTACTGTTTTTACTGTATTTTTGATCAAATAAATGCAGTCTTGATGAACAAAAGAGAGTCTTTCAAAAACATAAAAAAAAAATGAATGGTTGTGTATATTGTCCAAGAACAAGTCTTATTATTTAACACAATATTGCTTCTCAATAAGTATGTAAAAGCATATATATATATATAAATATATATATTATATATATATATATATATATATATATATATATATATATATATATATATTCATTTTTTTCCCCTTATTAATGTACACACAGCAGCCCATATTGACAGAAAAACACAGAATTGTTGACATTTTTGCAGATTTATTAAAAAAGAAAAACTGAAATATCACATGGTACTAAGTATTCAGATCCTTTGCTGTGACACTCATATATTTAACTCAGGTGCTGTCCATTTCTTCTGATCATCCTTGAGATGGTTTTGCACCTTCATTTGAGTCCAGCTGTGTTTGATTATACTGATTCGGACTTGATTAGGAAAGCCACACACCTGTCTATATAAGACCTTACAGCTCACAGTGCATGTCAGAGCAAATGAGAATCATGAGGTTAAAGGAACTGCCTGAAGAGCTCAGAGACAGAATTGTGGCAAGGCACAGATCTGGCCAAGGTTAAAAAAAAAATTCTGCTGCACTTAAGGTTCCTAAGAGCACAGTGGCCTCCATAATCCTTAAATGGAAGAAGTTTAGGATGACCAGAACCCTTCCTAGAGCTGGCCGTCCGGCCAAACTGAGCTATCAGGGGAGAAGAGCCTAGGTGAGAGAGGTAAAGAAGAACCCAAAAACCACTGTGGCTGAGCTCCAGAGATGCAGTCAGGAGATGGGAGAAAGTTGTATAAAGTCAACCATCACTGCAGCCCTCCACCAGTCGGGGCTTTATGGCAAAGTGGCCCGACGGAAGCCTCTCCTCAGTGCAAGACACATGAAAGCCCGCATGGAGTTTGCCAAGATGGTGAGAAATAAGATTCTCTGGTCTGATGAGACCAAGATAGAACTTTGTGGCCTTAATTCTAAGTGGTACGTGTGGAGAAAACCAGGCACTGCTCATCACCTGTCCAATACAGTCCCAACAGTGAAGCATGGTGGTGGCAGCATCATGCTGTGGGGGTGTTTTTCAGCTGCAGGAACAGGACGACTGGTTGCAATTGAGGGAAAGATGAATGCAGCCAAGTACAGGGATATCCTGGACGAAAACCTTCTCCAGAGTGCTCAGGATCTCAGACTTGGCCGAAGGTTTACCTTCCAACAAGACAATGACCCTAAGCACACAGCTAAAATAACGAAAGAGTGGCTTCACAACAACTCTGTGACTGTTTTTGAATGGCCCAGCCAGAGCCCTGACTTAAACCCAATTGAGCATCTCTGGAGAGACCTAAAAATGGCTGTCCACCAACATTTACCATCCAACCTGACAGAACTGGAGAGGATCTGCAAGGAGGAATGGCAGAGGATCCCCAAATCCAGGTGTGAAAAACTTGTTGCATCTTTCCCAAAAAGACTCATGGCTGTATTAGATCAAAAGGGTGCTTCTACAAAATATTGAGCAAAGGGTCTGAATACTTAGGACCATGTGATATTTCAGTTTTTCTTTTTGAATAAATCTGCAAAAATTTCAACAATTCTGTGTTTTTCTGTCAATATGGGGTGCTGTGTGTACATTAATGAAGGAAAAAATGAACTTAAATGATTTTAGCAAATGGCTGCAATATAACAAAGAGTGAAAAATTTAAGGGGGTCTGAATACTTTCTGTACCCACTGTATATTATATATATATATATATATATATATATATATATATATATATATATATATATATATATATATATATATATATAATCTGGTATTGCTAGTTTTGATTCTAAACATCTCATAGGAAAGAAAAAAAAAACAAACAAACAAACAAAGAAACAAAAAACATGATTGCCAAAATCTGCACTGTCAGACAAGGATTTACTTCAGCTATATTTTACTTTGTCACACCAGTATAGCGATGCCCCTGGGTAGTTGCAGTCAGTTCCAATGTACTCGGCAAATGTATTGTTTTTTATTTGAACCGTGCAATAGCGCCAGATACTCTTTAATCAGTAATGACAATCGGAAACATAATTAAGTTATAGTATTAACAAGATGACCCGCTAAATTAATTTTGGGAACGATGACTGACTGAATGTATTTTTAGTCCAGTGCCTGTATATAAGATTAGTATTGAATAAGTTCAGAGGCTGTCATATGTGGATCAACTTACTTTGTTGTGCAGTTTCAACAGTTTCAATATGAAAAATAACTTTTATATTGATTAAATGGATTAATTGCATTTTGCAAAAAAAAAAAAAACAACAAAAAACAAAACCTTGTCATGTATTTATTGCATTTTGGGGGGAAAAATCAGTTTTTATAATAAATCTTTGAAAATCAAAATCTGGATTTTAATTTTTAATGTCAAAGGTGCTATGTGAAAGTTTGAAACAGAAAATAGTGGTTTTCATCTTGCCACTTTCTTGGTAAAGAAAACACATTTTTCTCAAATTAATCAAAATGGATTTATAGCGTTTTGGAACCAAACTCTTTATATATATAATTTCTTAATTTTGATTATATATATATATATATATATATATATATATATATATATATATATATATATATAGACACACACACACACACACACACACATACTGGAAAATGACAAAAAAAAAAAAAAAAAACCTCATTAAGTAAAAGATTTTTGCTCTGCATGATTCTGTATGTGAACATGAGTTAAACATCCGAAATGTAGCCATATACTCTGCAGATGTGTCACATATCCACATGTAGAAACACTTTACTTTTTCCACAGGGTAAATTTTAAGTTCATGAATGAGTGCTTCCTCTTTTTTGTCTTGCCACAAAGAGAGAAGAATAATTACATGTCACTGCAATGCAAAACTCTGTGCAGACCTCACTGGAAATTGCACAGAAATAGTAGGAAACAGGACTTACCAGTGAGCCATACTTGTAGACGCACATGATCTCAATGCCTGGGGAAAAGAAAAAAAAAAGAGACTGATTCTGCAATCACCACCATACCCTTGCAATTATCCTTTGGGACAACTTAATTTGCCCAAGAACAAAGTAAA
Organism: Chanodichthys erythropterus; assembly: GCF_024489055.1. Classification (NCBI taxonomy): domain Eukaryota; kingdom Metazoa; phylum Chordata; class Actinopteri; order Cypriniformes; family Xenocyprididae; genus Chanodichthys; species Chanodichthys erythropterus. Next base: position 6,577,303 of record NC_090240.1, on the reverse strand, counting down.
GCATTACACATGCACAGAGAGCGCTGGAGTCATTGATAATGACAGTGTCAGAAATAGCAGGGGCCTCCATGTTCATGCTAAAATGCACTAGACCTGCCACAAATGAAAATCACTGCAAGATTGGTTGTTCTCAGGGTCAGATCAACTCTAAGCATGCCTGTGTTTGTTGTCTCTGCATTAAGTGCACGTGTGTTCATCGTTCATTAACTTTACTGAGTATAAATTACATGATACCATTTCGATTGAAACTTGTATGTCATGTATTTAAACATTTAGAACACTTAAAATATTAACTTTAATTGTAATATTGAATAATACAGTACAGTTAAAATATAATCAAATACTTTACATGTGCTTGAATGTTAGTCAACACATTAAAATAATTTTACTTATTTAAAGCGTGTCAATAGTATTAAAACAATGACTTAAAATGTATCTTTAAAGTAAAACCTAATTTAACGTTTTTATGAATTGCACTTTTCAATAGTGTACTTAAGTGTATTAAGAAAAATAGTCATAATAGTGTACTCTTTTCAGTACACTTAGCTGGAGCTGGCGTTTTATTTCATTAATATTATATTATATTTCATTAACAATCTTTGAAAAAATATACTTTAAAAAATTGAATTACACTACAAGTGCACATTCAATAAAATTAAGTGCACTTGAACGCGTGTTTTCCCATTCATTGACTGTCAGCTCTCCTGTCCCCATGTTGAGAGAAATTGGCAGCAAGTGTAGAGGCGTTGTCTTATTTCACTTTTGATGTGAAATGGCCTTTACATTTGCCACAAATAGTAACGTAACACATTAATGTTTATTCCATAAAACCTAAGTAATAGAATTAGTTACTTTTTAGGGAGTAACACAGTATTGTAACAAATTACTTTCCCCAACAATGGCTGTGGGTAGTTGCCACCCTAAAAACCCCTCACCCCTGAATGAGCAATATGATGCTTGACCTACAAGCATGATTAATAAACGTGTGTGTTTGTACCATGAGGATCTGCATCCACCAGAGCAAAAACTGGGATGTGTAGTGTGTCCCACAGTTTCCTCACCATCAGTCTGCTGTTGACATCAGGCATACCTTTACCCTGATAAACACACAAGACCAAACATTCAGGCCTTGAAAGCACACACTAGCACTGATCTAACAAAGACGCTTACAGTTATGATGATGCATGGAGAAAGTTTGGTACAAAAATCATCGTCCAGTAGTCTTTGGAAAGTTGCATCTTTCTCCACTATCAGAACAAATTTTGCAGATGATACAATGTCTTATGTTGCTGAGGAATGTAATGGAACAGAGTATGAAATTCATATAGTTTTTCAAATAAAATATAAATGATAATATTTCTATATTTTAATGTTTACAGTACACATTCATGAATTAACCCTCTGGAGTCTGAGGCTGATTTGGGGCCCTGGTGAAGTTTTGACATGCCCTGATATTTGTGCTTTTTTCAGTTGTTCATAAACATATTAATGTTTAAAAAAAGTGTCATTACACTGTATTCAGCAGGAACGAGGCTACCATAATATGTGAGCAACATGTATGTACATGTTTGTTTTTTTGAAGGAATAACGTTTATGCATGGTTATTGAAAAAACAAAATACTTAGTAAAAATTATCCTGCCTACTCGTTCATATAAAACAATATAGATAGTTAAATTTTGTAAGACACTTTTTGGCAAGAAACACAGTATGCATGTATCACAGACACACCAGGCTCTTCACTCAACCAATCACAACGCACTCCCTCCCCTGAGTATTAACCCTCTGGAGTCTGAGGCTGATTTGGGGCTTGGAAAAGTTTTGACATGCCCTGACATTTGTGCTTTTTTCATTTGTTCATAAACATGTAAATGACAAAAGTGTCATTACACTGTATTCAGCACAAACTAGGCTACAATAATATGTGAGGAACATGTATGTACATGTTTGTGTTTTTGAAGGAATAACATTTATGCGTGGTTATTGAAAAAACAAAAAACTTAAGTCACTGAAATAAGGCCAAAAAAGTATAGTAAATCTGTGTTCACAAGACTTTTGGGTATTGGAGGTTGTAAACCAGAGTTTTTGCTTCAAAATTATGTAAAAATTATGCTGCTTACTTCTTCATATAAAACAATATATTGATTTAGTTTTTGTAAGACACTTTTTGCCAAGAAACACAGTATGCGAGGAGGCGTGAATCACCACTGAAATTGGGCCATTCTCACCTGAGAAGACAAAAGAATTGGATAGTAATGAGCTGAAATGACTTGCATATTAATGAGGCATTTCAGTAAGGTAGGCTGTGAAAAAAAAACTTTTGTGATGTCTCAAGCTCATTATGACATATGAAACATACAGAAAAATATCACAATATGAAGTAATGGTTTTATATTATACTTTAAAATATAATGTATTTCTGTGATGCAAAGAGTCTGAATATAGGCTTTTAGTTTAAAAGCATGCACATTTGGAGAAATATTGGATTCTCATATGCTTATGTCAATTTTCTATACAGAGGAGTTATTTTTATTTAATATTCACTGTCATTACTATAAGCGCTGGTGTTTTCAATTCATCCTTGAAGTCGGAGGGCGCTCTGTGCATTTTTAGTCCACAAATTCATCTAAAAGAAGAAGAGGCTATTCCATGAATGGAGTTTCCAATTCATACAGCAGCAGGAGGCAAAAGAAACAAAAACTCATCTAAAATTCATCCATAGAAGAAAAGTAAACAGGAACTAACTGCATGTCTTCTAGAGATCGCTAACCATGACTTTTACATCCAGATAAACACTTTTCAAGACAATAAATACACGATTGAGACGATGTATGCATGTATTGCCTCTGAGTTTGCGTCTGAATAGCGCTGGCTCCGTGGGCGTGGCCACATTAGCGGGTAATGAGCTGAATCACAGATTTCTGACATGGCTCTCTTTTCATACAGATTACATAAACACAGAAGGTTTGTTTTCGATTTGACTTGCATGATTTAAAACCTGACATCTTAACGTTTTTTTAAACATAAGTGTAATTTTTCTGTGATTAGTATTCACTAAGTTACAGTTCATTTTCTGAGAACTATCAGATTGGACTTCGTTCAGAGGGAGAGGAGAGATCACGCATCATGTTAGTTTTCTTTATTTTACAAAAAGCACAACATTTTGTTTTTACTTTGAGTGTATATAAATAAAAGAAGATATTCTATAGTTTCAATTGATATATTACTTATGTCTCTATGACAAAAAATGACTGAGTATTTTAAGTCTGTTTTGCTGCAATGTGAAAAAAAACCTGCAAAACGCGCCGGCGCGTTTTCAGACCTCAGAGTGTTAACAAGCTCCACCTGACACTCATCACAGTCACCATCAGCAGCACTACATAAGACACTCCAGATCACTCAGTCATTGTCCGGTCTCGTTAACGCATACCTACCTGTTATGCATACCTTAAGGACTCCTTTAACGCCTGCTTACCTGTCTCCAGTGTTCTCTATGACTCCTAGTGTACACATTTTAACTATTACCTGTGTCTCCATCCCCTTCTGTGTGTAACAGACGACCAGACCTACACCGTCAAAATACAAGATGAGCCATCTGGATCCATTTCAAGACCTGGTCAATGCACTTTGTCGCACTCTAACCAGCACTTCCACTCCGACACCTACAGCGACCACTTCCTCTTTCCCCGCTGCATCTCCTTCACCCGTTGCGGTCGCCAGTCCCATGGCCAAACCGGTGCCCTTCACTGGTTCGGCGGATGACTGCAACGGATTCCTTCTGCAGTGTTTGCTGGTTCTGGAGATGCAACCGCACCTGTATCTTGAAGACAGCACTAAGGTGGCGTACATAATCTCTCAACTCGAAGGAAAAGCTCTCCGCTGGGCCGAACCACTCTGGACACAGAAAAATCCCATTATCAAGTCTCAGGTTTCATTAACCATTTCAAGGAAGTGTTCGGGAAACCAGCCTGGGATTTGTCAGTCGGTGAGAGATTATGTCAATTGAAGCAAGGTTTAATGTCTGTGTCTGATTATGCCCTTCAGTTCTGAACCTTAGCTGCAGCAAGTGGCTGGAATGAACAAGATCTTATTACCACCTATCGTCAAGGGCTCGATCCATGTGTTGCATCTCGCTGCATATGAGGATTCCATCGGCCTTGAAAAATTCATCCAGTTATCCATTAGGTTCGCCACTCATATGCAACTGTCTCGAAGAGCACCAGGGCCAGCCGCTATTCCCATCTATCCTCCGCCAGCCAGAATCAGTCAGCCACCCAGAACTACCAATCCACTCAGTAACTGGAAAACTTCTTTGTCAAGTTCGTCTCAGTGCGGGACCTCTTCGGCATTCTCCACATGGAGGAAATCCATCTGCTGGTTCTGGAGGAATCAATGGCTGACGTGATTCTAGGGCGCCCCTGGCTTGAGCAGCACAAACCCATCATCTCCTGGAGGACAGGAGAGATCCTGAAGTGGGCTAACCAGTGCTTTAATGACCGTTTTCCTCAGTTTCCTGTTCCAAATCTTCCAAGTTCTGAAGAAGTCCCAGTCTGCGCTACTACTGTGGAAAGTCCACTCGAGAAACGTTCAACGGACATCCCTGCCTGTTACTCCAACTTTAGTGATGTCTTCTGTCCTAATAGATTCTCCAAGCTGTCTCCTCATCTGCCATGGGACTGTGCAATCGACCTCATCCCCGGTAAGCCAGTTCCCAGAGGAAAGATATACTCATTGTCAATCCCTGAGGGGAAGGCCATGGAGGAGTACATTAACGAGGCTCTGGCACAAGGCTACATCCACCCATCTTCTTCCCCTGCTGCTTCAAGTTTTTTCTTTTTGGCGAAGAAGGACGGAGGCTTGCGGCCATGCATCAATTACAGAGCTTTAAATAAAATCACCATCAAATTCAGGTACCCACTTCCTCTCGTCCCATCAGCGTTGGAACAATTACACAGCGCCACTGTGTTCACCAAGTTGGACCTCTGCAGTGCCTACAACCTCATCAGAATACGTGAGGGGGATGAGTGGAAGACAGCTTTTGTGACACCTACTGGCCACTACGAGTATCTCGTCATGCCGTATGGACTTGTGAACGCCCCCTCCGGATTCCAAGACTTTATGCATGAGGTGCTCCGGGAGTTCCTCCACAAGTCAGTCCTGGACTACATCAACGACATTCTGATATACTCCCGGAGCATGGCTGACCATCTCCGCCACGTTGTGGAGGTCCTCCAACGCCTGAGAGACAACCATCTGTTCCTGAAAGCCGAGAAGTGTACCTTCCACCAGTCCTCAGTGTAGTTCCTGGGTTACATTGATCGCAGTGGCGTCCGCATGGACGAGAGGAAGGTATCTGCTGTCAAAGACTGGCCAACTGGCCTACTTCCGTGAAAGAGTTACAAAGGTTCCTGGGTTTTGCAAACTTCTATCGTCGCTTCATCACACATTACAGTTCCATCACCAGTTCTCTCACAAACCTCCTCAAGAACAAGCCCAAGTCTCTGTCCTGGACTCCAGCCGCCACACAAGCCTTCAACATCCTCAAGGAAGCCTTTACGACTGCTCCCCTCCTGGCACACCCAGATCCAGAGCTCCCTTTCGTCGTCAAGGTAGAATCCCCACAAGCTCCATCCATGTGCCTTCTCCCACAAGCTTAACCCGGCGGAGGTCAACTATGACATCGGAAACCAGGAGCTTCTAGCTATCTAGCTTGCCCTGTAATAATAATACTAATAATGCATTTTATTTAACGGCGCCTTTCAAAACACCCAAGGTCACCTTACAGGTAAACAAGCAATAACAATATACATTATATAACAACAAAACTTAAAACACACATGCATCATAGAGACAGTAAAATTAGTAGTAAATCATAAAAAAGCCTGTGTAAAAAGGTAGGTCTTAAGACGGGATTTAAAAGTATGCAGACTGTCAATATTACGGATATCGAGAGGGAGAGAGTTCCATAGGCGAGGGGCCGCATGACTAAAAGTTCTAGCTCCCATGGTAGTTAAGCGTATACGTGGTAAGACAAGAGAAAGTGTGAGTGAGGATCTTAAAGTGCGCAAAGGGGTGTAGATATGAAGAAGATCAGTAAGATATGGGGGAGCGAGACTGTGCAATGCCTTGAATGTGAGAAGCAGGATTTTAAAGTCAATTCGATATTTCACTGGTAACCAGTGAAGTCGCTGGAGAGTTGGTGAGATGTGCATGGTAGAAGGGGTTCTAGTAAGAACACGAGCCGCAGAGTTCTGAACCAACTGAAGTTTATAGAGAAGTTTTGAAGGAAGACCAGTAAGAAGAGCATTGCAGTAATCAATACGTGAAGTAACCAGTGCATGAATGAGAATTGCAGTATTGTTCATTGAAAGGGAGTGACGAAGGCGATTAATATTACGTAGATGAAAGTATGCAGTACGTGTAATATTATTAATATGGGCTTCAAATGAAAGTGTGCTATCCAGAATAACACCCAAACTCTTAACCTGTGAGGAGGGATAAATGGGATGCTGATCAATATCCACAGAAATACTGTCAGATTTAGTCAGAGTGGATTTTGTCCCTACAAGTAGGACCTCGGTTTTATTATTATTAAGCTTAAGAAAGTTAGCTGAGAGCCAGTCTTTAATTTCAGCTAAACAATGGGACAAAGAAGGCGGTGGAAGAGAGTCAGGGGGTTTGGAAGACAGGTAGAGCTGGGTGTCATCAGTGTAGCAGTGAAAGTGAATACCATATTTCCTGAAAATGTGACCAAGTGGGAGTAGATAGATAATGAATAAGAGTGGGCCCAAAACAGAACCCTGAGGAACACCAGAAGTGACTGTAGATGATCTCGATCTGAAATGCTTTAATTGGACAAACTGGGTGCGACCAGAGAGGTACGATATAAACCAGGACAGGGGTGTGCCAGTGTTCCCAATAGAAACTAACCTGTCAAGGAGTATCTTGTGCGAGATGGTATCAAAGGCTGCACTCAGGTCGAGAAGGACAAGTATGGTTAATAAACCAGAGTCAGCTGCCAACAACAAGTCGTTAGTGATTTTCACAAGAGCTGTCTCTGTACTGTGGTGAGGACGGAAGCCGGATTGAAAAAGCTCAAACAGTTTATTATTGGAAAGATGGTCATAGACCTGTGTTGCAACACATTTTTCCAGGATTTTAGAGATGAATGGCAAGTTAGAAATTGGACGGTAATTATCTAGGTTAGATGGATCAGCCCCTGGTTTCTTAAGGATTGGGGAAATAATAGCAGATTTGAAAGAGGAGGGTACAGAGCCAGAAGCAAGTGAACAGTGAATAATTTTAGTGATTAGTGTAGATAATGATGGTATGCAGGCTTTGACTAAGTGAGTTGGTAAAGGGTCAAGCCAACAGGTAGTAGACTTGGATTCCCGGATGAGACCCAGTATCTCCACCTCGGTCGGTAATAAAACTGTTATGGCTGTTAACGGCCAATGCCTCCACTGTAGGAGTGGAGGCATTGGCTCGATGGAGCTAATCACCCATTTACGGTTCTTACAGACCATAAGAACCTCGAGTATCTACGGGACATTAAAGAACTAAATCCCTGCCAAGCAAGATGGGCGTTGTTCTTCACAAGGTTCAAGTTCACCATCTCATACCTCCCTGGATCAAAGAATGTGAAAGCCCTGAAGAAACTTCCGGCGATCCAGAACCAATCATCTCCGGGAACCTTTTGGTCAGCCCCATCACTTGGTCTGCTGAAACACTCCCCGAGCCGAGTGCCTCCACCAACGCCCCACCGGGTTGCCCCCAGGGATTGCAGTATATCCCACGGACATGGCGCACTCCCCTCATTCACTCCACACATTCTTCACTGGGAACTGGCCACCAGGGGTCAATGAAACCCTCTGGCTGCTTAAACAGCGCTTCTGGTGGCCCAATATGGCATCCGACATCAGGAGGTACGTACAGGGGTGCCGGGAATGTGCCATCTCCAAGACCCCGCGACATCTTCCCTCCGGGAAGCTCCAACTTCTGCCCGTTCCCAACCTCCCCTGGTAACACCTAGGAGTAGACTTTATAACAGATCTTCCAAATTCCAACGGTTGCACCTGTGTATTGGTGGTAGTGGATCGATTCTCCAAGTCATGTCGATTAATTCCCTTGCCTGGACTACCAACGGCTATGGAGACTGCAGAGATCTTGTTCAACAATGTGTTCAGATATTATGGACTGCCCGAAAATATTGTATCTGACCGTGGATCACAATTCATCTCCTGAGTATGGAAATCGTTCTTCAAGCTCCTAGGTGTGACCATAAGTCTCTCTTCTGGCTACCATTCCCAGACGAATGGGCAGACAGAGAGGAAGATCCAGGAGATCGGCCGTTTCCTACATACCTTCTGTCACGGCCAGCAGGACTCCTGGAACCAGTTTCTGGGTTTGGCAGAGTACACCCAGAACTTTCTACATCAGTCCACCACAGGTCTTACTACGTTTCAATGCGTACTCGGTTTCCAACCCCCACTGTTCCCCTGGGATGGGGAGCCATCAGACGTCCCTGCAGTAGATTACTGGTTCCGGGAGAGCGAGAGGGTCTGGGACTCAGCTCATCTCCAACTCCAGCGGGCCCTACACAAGCGCAGGACGACAGCGGACCTTTGGTGTTCCCAAGCACCCGATTACCAGCCAGGACAGAAGGTCTGGCTTTTCGACCCGGGACATCAGGATGCGCCTGCCCTGTAGGAAGCTCAGTCCTAGCTTCATTGGCCCCTTCACCATCACTCGGAGGATCAACCTTGTCACCTATCACCTGCAGCTCCCTCCTGAGTATAAAATTCACACAGTTTTCCACGTTTCACTGCTGAAATCTCACTATCCTTCTGTTCTTCCCTCCACAGAGCCTGGCGAAGCCAAGGAATCCCCCCTTCCACTCATCGAGGACGAAGGAGCGGCCTATACAGTTAACGACATCTTGGACTCCCGGCGCCGTGGTGGTCACCTGGAGTACTTGGTCGACTGGGAAGGCTACGGTCTGAAGAGCGGTCATGGTTCCCCAGGAATGATATTCTCGATCCCAGCCTTCTCGATGACTTCCATGCCAGACATCCTTACCATCCAGCTCCACGCTGCAGGGGGTGTCACAGACACGCCAGGCTCTTCACTCAACCAATCACAATGCACTCCCTCCCCTGAGTATTAACAAGCGCCACCTGACACTCATCACAGTCACCATCAGCAGCACTACATAACGTTAATGCATACCTACCTGTTATGCTTACCTTAAGGACTCCTTTAATGCCTGCTTACCTGTCTCCAGTGTTCTCTTTGACTCCTAGTGTCTCCGTGTCTCCAGTGAGTGTCATCGTGTCCTGTCTGCTCCACGTCTGCTTGCATCCCCGTTCCCTGGGAAAAGATAAGAAACCAGTCACCGCTCCAGTCACAAATTTGCCATTTACTCACCTGCTTTCTGCCATTCATCCTCTGGTTCTTTAATGAACACATCTTAACTATTACCTGTGTCTCCGTCCCCTTCTGTGTGTAACAGCATGGAGACATGAATCATCATGAATATTGCTGTGATTCACACCTCAGAAGACAAAGACCTGCATAATGACCTGCATAATGGCCCACATAATGAGCCCTTTTAGTCAGGCAGACTATGTGAAAAAAAACCCTCTGTGAACATGTCTCAAGCTCATCATGCTGTATATCAAACATACAGAAAAAAACAGCAATACTGTGAAATATTATTACCATTTAAAATAATGGTTTTCTATTATATAATTTAACACTCTGAGGTCTGAAAACGCGCCGGCGAGTTTTGCAGGTTTTTTTTCACATTGCAGCAAAACAGACTTAAAATACTCCGTCATTTTTTGTCATAGAGACATAAGTAATATATCAATTGAAACTATAGAATATCTTCTTTTATTTATATACACTCAAAGTAAAAACAAAATGTTGTGCTTTTTGTAAAATAAAGAAAACTAACATGATGCGTGATCTCTCCTCTCCCTCTGAACGAAGTCCAATCTGATAGTTCTCAGAAAATTAACTGTAACTTAGTGAATACTAATCACAGAAAAATTTAACTTATGTCTAAAAAAAACGTTAAGATGTCAGGTTTTAAATCATGTAAGTCAAATCGAAAACAAACCTTCTGTGTTTATGTAATCTGTATGAAAAGAGAGCCATGTCAGAAATCCGTGATTCAGCTCATTATCTGCTAATGCGGCCACGCCCACGGAGCCAGTGCTATTCAGACGCAAATTCAGAGGCAATACATGCATTCATCGTCTCAATCGTGTATTTATTGTCTTGAAAAGTGTTTATCTGGATGTAAAAGTCATGGTTAGCGATCTGTATAAGACATTCAGTTAGTTCCTGTTTACTTTTCTTCTATGGATGAATTTTGGATGAGTTTTTGTTTCTTTAGCGCCCTCCTGCTGCTGTATGAATTGGAAACTCCATTCATGGAATAGCCTCTTCTTCTTTTAGATGAATTTGTGGACTAAAAATGCACAGAGCGCCCTCCGACTTCAAGGATGAATTGAAAACACCAGCGCTCATAGTAATGACAGTGAATATTAAATAAAAATAACTCCTCTGTATAGAAAATTGACATAAACATATGAGAATCCAATATTTCTCCAAATGTGCATGCTTTTAAACTAAAAGTCTATATTCAGACTCTTTGCATCACAGAAATACATTATATTTTAAAGTATAATATAAAATCATTACTTTATATTGTAATAATATTTTTCTGTATATTTCATATATCATAATGAGCTTGAGACATCACAGAAGGTTTTTTTCACAGCCTACCTGACTGAAATGCCTCATTAATATGCAAGTCATTTCAGCTCATTACTATCCAATTCTTTTGTCTTCTCAGGTGAGAATGGCCCATTTTCAGTGGTGATTCACGCCTCCTCGCATACTGTGTTTCTTGGCAAAAAGTGTCTTACAAAACCTAAATCAATATATTGTTTTATATGAAGGAGTAGGCAGCATAATTTTTACATAATTTTGAAGCAAAAACTCTAGTTTACAACCTCCAATACCCAAAAGTCTTGTGAACACAGATTTAATATACTTTTTTTTGGCCTTATTTCAGTGACTCAAGTTTTTTGTTTTTTCAATAACCACGCATAAATGTTATTCCTTCAAAAACACAAACATGTACATACATGTTCCTCACATATTATTGTAGCCTAGTTTGTGCTGAATACAGTGTAATGACACTTTTGTCATTAATATGTTTATGAACAAATGAAAAAAGCACAAATGTCAGGGCATGTCAAAACTTCTCCAAGCCCCAAATCAGCCTCAGACTCCAGAGGGTTAAAATATAATGTATTTCTGTGATGCAAAGCGTCTGAACATTCATGTTACCTCTATGGCATTTCATATAGGCTTTTAGCTTAAAAGCATGCACATTTGGATAAATATTGTTTATGTCAATTTTCTATACAGGGTAATATTTATTCAATATTTATTGTCATCACTATAAGTGCTGGATACTGTGTTTTCAATTCATACTTGCAGCCAGAGGGCGCTCTGTGCACCTTTAGTCTACAAATGACTCAGTGAAGAACAGGCATACCATGTGACATACCAGGAACTAACAACAGAGGCTTCCAGAGATTGCTAACCATGGTTATAACATGCAGAAAAACACTTTTGAAGATAATAAATACACGATTGCGACGATATATACATGTATTGCCTCAGAATTTGCGTCTGAATAATAATAATAAATATTATGAATAATGCTCGCTCCGTGGGTGTGGCCTAATTAGTGGATAATGAGCTGTATCACGGATGTCTGGCATGGCTCTTTTCATTCAGATTACACAAAAAGAGAACAATTGTTTTTGATTTGACTTACACAATTTAAAACAATGTTTCTTTCAACATAAGACTCATTTTTGTGTCATTAGTATTCACCAAGTTATACTTCATTTTCTGAGAACTATCAGATTGGACTTTGTTCAGAGGGAGACGAAAGATCGCGCATCATGTTAGTCTTCTTTATTTTACAAAAAGCACAACATTTTGTTTTTACTCAGTGTACAAAAATAAAAGAAGTTCTATAGTTTCAATTGATAGTTACATAAGAAAATATTTTGAGAAATGACTAGGGCTGCCCTCGACTTAAGATTTTTATAGTCGACTATTAGTCGTTCATTTAAGCGTTTAGTTGACTAATTGTGCATTTATATTAATAATCTATTAATCATAACAAGCCTTTAATTGATAATCAGCTCAAGCTCAAGCGTGTGAAGCTTGGCACAGCGCACCGGCAAACGTAATGATTGTGAGTGTGACATGAAAAAACATATGGAGACTGTCATTTTTAATAATTTACTGATAATGTTTTCTGTGTTTTCGACGATGCTGACTGGTCATCTCTGCAGAAGTGGACGCGCCTATATGCAGGTTTCATATGGATTACATAATCTGCTACTACTTACATGTTTCAAGTGATAGTCATATTTGGGTTCAATGAATGATAGACGAATGTTTGGATTTCCTGCCGTTAACGATCTATCCCTCACGGACTATGTGACTTCGCCACTTCCTGTGAAGTTTTTTTTAACTGGCTAATAAAGTCTCAGTCGACCAAGTCGACTATTAGGGGGAAACCCTAAAAATGACTAAAACCTAAACTGAAAAAAAAAAAAAAAAGACTGAATTTTGCACCATCGACCCTGTTATTGAACTGAATTAAATCAACATTGAACTGACTCAAGCTGTATAATGACACTATTGTCTTTTTAAAAGTTGCTTTACAGCAGAATTTGAATTCGTCTTATATATGATGAAGTTTGCATCACTGATTCTGAGATTTTCCTGTTTATTAATGTGAAGCTATTTTGAAACAATCTGTATTGTATAAAGCGCTATATAAATAAAAGTGACTTGACTTGACTAGGGATTAGGGTGGCGTTCCTTTTACATGGTTTAAGTAAACAGGAAGGATACTTCTGATTCCATTAACATTGGAAGACACAGGGACAGCCTGGGAAGAAAAAATGAGAGAATTATGAAAACATTTCAAATCATTTCACAGCAAAAATGGAAAAAACTTGTATGGAAAAAATAAAGTCATAACTTCAAAGAGACAAAATGACTGAGTAGATTCAGAATGGTGTGTCAGACCAGTGGTCAAGTGGAACAGCTTTTGAGTTATACTGATGTGATTGTTTGACAGATACAGTCAAAATGTTGCGGGTCAAATTACAGATGAACGGCTTTGGCCAGAAGGGGATTATATGAATCATGCTCTGGCATACAATGAGCATTAAGTGAGCTTTACGGAAAGGTTGGCTGGCGATCTGGACTCACTGTGGAGTTGGAATTGCAGTCCACCTTTGTGCCATCTTCCTCCAAATAACACAGATCACCTGAGATAAAGCCTTTGGATGTTGCAAGCTGCGAGGATTATTAAAAGAAATTATTTACAATCTCTTTAGTGCATATGTAAAGGTTAAATAATAAATAACACTGACTTTATTATTTTTGCTTTTGTGTGAGTGTATAAAAGTCTATATTACACACTACAGCCATATGCACATACAACATGCAGACTCCTACGAGGAACCTTGAGCAAGCACGAAACGTCATCCACGATGGAATCCAAGGTCCTCTGTGTCCCAAACAGCTGTGGATCATTATAGTATATGTCCCTGATGGATAGAAGAGAAAACATTTCAGTGCGCAGGTGCCCTTGACAAATCACGTCATAAAAATCAAAGGTTCCACCTGCTCCAAATATCAGATGATTTATGATGCGGTTTGCTGATTTATAATCACATCATCACTTATTTCCACAGGTGGTTTGAATGAAGTGGTCTGCAAAAGCTGACAAAAATGTTAAAGGGTTAGTTCACCCAAAAATGAAAATTATCCCATAATTTACTCACCCTCAAGCCATCCTTTTAATTTTTTTGGTGAACTAACCCTTTAGATATTTAGACATGAAACAGGTAATATCTAAAAGGTGCTGGAGAAAAAACTTGCCAAATTATAGTCCTGCAGTATAACATGCTGAACTCCATCTAAAACTATTTTAAACACCATTTTACTCATTCTTTTATAATTTGTACGCATGCAAGCATGGAAGATGGATTTTTTGTACTTTTACACATGTATTTGTGTAGGTGATGTGCCGATCAGCTCAAACATCACAAGAATCCGCTTTTAAAAATTGGTCATCCGCCAACAACCCAGCCACACTATGATTTTCTCCGATTTAAATATCTGCACCCGACCCACACCCAGTGTTGGGTAAGTTACTTCAAAAAAAGTAATTAATTACTAATTACTAATTACATAATCAACGTTGTCGGTACTGACACAACCAAAAGTGCAAAAGTTGATACCACGGTAAGAATATTTAAAGATACAAATAAAACAATACTATAGGCCTATTTTTTTTTTTTTTCAGGTAGGTCTAACAGTATCAAGTAAAAATACCACAGAAGTTGAATAATCAAATTTAAAATAACTCTGCATAGTCATAACTGTATGAATTAAATATAGATTAATCCTTATTAAAGCTTTTCTTTTGTTGTTTGATTATCATTTATAATACAGACAGTCAATAATAGACAGTAGCATTTTTTAAAGGCTGCTATCACTAATACCTAATAGACGGAGACAATATGCTGTTACATGTGCTGTTCACATTCACATAACCAATGCAAATATACGACAAGACAGGCATTTTAACATAACTATGTGTGTATTTGAATGTTTAAGTGTAATAAACTGCGAAAATCTGACACTCGCGAGAGGCGGTTATGTGTGTGCGCTTTGGTTGAGAGCGCACTGACTGAAAACTGTCTCTCAGAAAGCACGCGAGTGGTTTTTCCTCCCTAGGACATAGCTTTAATTTTTCCGTTATGTTCTTGCCTACCTGTGTCAAAAAAGTGAAGTAACTGCTATTTCCATTCTGCAAAACAGTCACTCACTTCTGCCGACATCTTCAGACAGCGACTACACAGCCAACTGATGCACTCAACTGCACTACAGCTAACGATTTTAAAAAGGCAGCGTTCACTTTTACCTTTAGATGACAAATTTAGATTTTAAATTCAATATTGATTTATACAGAACTGTTGAACTAATTTACAGTATGTAATGCAAGTACATTATAAGTAACTGTAATTAAATTACCTAAAAATGAACAGTAATCCCTTACTTTACTTTTGCAGTGGATAAGTAATTTAATTACAGCAACAAGCAACACTGCCCACACCTGATCATCATATTCCAGTAATTCAAATTCTCAGTGTTAAGCGTGATGATATGCATATTGCACTGATTTTAAAGTAAAAAGGTCTTATTTTGGCAAAATTATATGTCTTTAATAGAAGCTTTACTACCCTAAAACTTAAATTAGAATGTCATTGTTTCTGACAATTCCCAAACACACATGCACAAGACATTAAATACGTTCAGCCCAAGCAAAGACTGGATCCCCGCTAGAAATTTTACGTTCCCAGAACATTACGTTACCTTGTAACGTTCCCAGTACGTTCAGAGACGGTCACGATGTGGAGTTCTTTTCAGATTTGGGAGATGTTATTTGGTGGACCTTCAGGGAACATTCAGGATGTTTTTTGAACGTTTGGGGAACCATATTACATTGGAAATGTTCTCAGAACATCCCTGTTGCCCTTGTCAAAAAACTGAATTGAAAATTAGAGCTAAATTGAATAACAAAAGTGGCTGTTCAAACAAAAACTATTTTTTTCTTAAATGTCTTACAAATAAGCTCTTTACAGATAATTAATATTATGAAACCTTTTCTTTAAAATGTTAATCTCTTGCAGTAAGTCATTAGCTAACAACAGCACATGCATGAGCAAATGTAACTTTTGTATCAATGCATCAGCAACTACACAGTTACTGCTTTTAAATAAAGCAACATGCAGCATAACATCAGTGTTTCTGGATCATCACTGACTGAAGCACAGGCTCTACTCTCCAGCACAATGGTAACCTCACAAAACCCAGACAACAGAAACAGAACATTAAACACTAACAGATCTCTCTAGATCTCTGCATCTTCACTTATAGAGCTTGGCAAACTACGTCACTGCGCGTTGCATTCTGGGTAGTCGCCGCCATGTTTTAGGTCACGCTCAGGAGCGTACAATGACAATAAATACAACTCACCAGATGAAAAAACGACTGTAATTACGTTAATTTTTTTAAAGAGCTGCTTCTACTTGCTGAGAATAAAGGACTAATATTTGAATCCCTTGTGTTCATTCGATCGCTCAGTCGTGTGGCCAGGACACGATATATACACACATAGAAATCATACTGACGCCTTCTATCGGACCACACACAGGACCAAAGTTATTTCTCTATTGCAGTTTTTAATAACTAAGTGGCACCGATATATCTGCCAGATAAAATAATAAACACAATATAGATTGATCTCAGCCAGCATATCATCATATCACCCTGATTTCTTCATGTTAAAGCATTAAGGGATAACATAAGAGCATGACCATCTGTAATGCAGCTCTGAAATTAATTATATTGTGGAGTCGCTACACCAAGTAAGTTTTACTGGACCTAAATGGAATAAATACATGATTTCTTACAGAGAGCTAAACCAAGCTTAACGTCTCGGTTACGTATGTAACCCTCGTTCCCTGAAGGAGGGAACGGAGACGTACGTCAGTAGTGACCGACGAATTGGGATATCGCTAGAGAGCCCCTATCAGCTTCAAGAAAACTAAAACAAGCCAATGAACATTGGCGTGCGATATTTGCATAACGCACCCCTCCCCATCCGGGGCATATAAAAGGGGGAGGAGATGCAATCGCACTCTGTTTTTCGCTGAGGAGACAACTGGTGTCCGCACTGCAGCGAGGGTACAGAAACTGTGGTGACGGGACGTACGTCTCCGTTCCCTCCTTCAGGGAACGAGGGTTACATACGTAACCGAGACGTTCCCTTTCAGTCGGTCACGTTCGACGTACGTCAGTAGTGACCGACGAATTGGGATCCCAAATAAAACGCCACAGTTACGAACCCCTTCCAGTGCCCAGCGCAAGCTCTAGCCACCCGTCGCACCAGGGGGACGGAGAAGGGGGCGAGCTTACGCCGGGAAGTCTACTGCTGTTCCGAAATACCCACTAAGTAAACTAGACTACACTGGGAAAGCGAACCCAAAGGGGACGCTGCGGAGCCACTACCCACCCAGAGGGGAAGGAATTTACGTGGAACATATGGCCTGGCCCGAAGGGCAGAACGCATACATGTCCCTGGGATGGCCCCACCTAAGTAGGGGGAGACTCATCTGACAGGTGACAGCAGAACTCTGCTAAGGGAAGACACGGACTCATCGTAGGGAGTAACCGTGGACCATGCACATATGGAATCACTCGCTAGAGGGATTACAACATATGGAACCCAACCAACAGACAACACCGAAGGTGGATGTTGGTCTGGCATCAGACACTCCGCAATGTCCGAGCCGAAGGGGAGGCGGAGGAACTCGACAGGGTTCACCGATCGGGGAACACGACTGGAGTCAAAAATGCACGTATCCAGCCCAGAGAGCGGGAATGGCATTGCAAGCCGACACAGAGAACAGGTTCAACGCGTCTACCGGCTAGTGGAAGCGAGTACACGGGAAGAAACCGGTTCCACACGTAAGCTATAAAACCTAGCAAACGTGTTTGGTGTCGCCCAGCCCGCAGCTCTACAGATATCTGTCAGCGAGGCGCCCTGAGCCAACGCCCAGGAAGAGGCCACTCCTCTGGTGGAGTGGGCTCTCAACCCGAACGGGCAAGGCACGCCCTGGGAATCATAAGCCAGGGCGATGGCATCCACAATCCAGTGGGCCATCCTCTGCTTGGAGACAGCCTTCCCTTTCTGCTGGCCTCCATAACAGACAAAGAGCTGATCTGAGGTCCTAAAGCTTCGAGTTCTATCCACGTAAACGGGCCAGGGCTGGGTCTGCCTCCTCCGAAGGCAGCGCTTGCAGGTTCACTACCTGATCTCTAAAGGGAGTGGTAGGAACCTTGGGCACATATCCAGGCCGGGGTCTCAGGATAACGTGAGAGTCACCAGGCCCGAATTCCAGGCACGATTCGTCGACCGAAAATGCGTGCAGGTCCCCTACCCTCTTGAGCGAGGCCAATGCAACCAGGAGGACGGTCTTAAGGGACAGTACTTTTAACTCAACTGATTGCAAGGGCTCGAAGGGATGATGCTGAAGGGATGAAAGAACTACGGAAAGATCCCAAGAGGGTATGGAGGGGGGACGAGGCGGATTCAGTCTCCTCGCTCCCCTCAGGAACCTGACGACCAGATCGTGCTTCCCCAAGGACTTCCCATCAACTGCATTGTGATGTGCGGCAATGGCGGCAACATACACTTTGAGGGTGGAGGGAGACAGCCTTCGCTCCAGACCCTCCTGCAGGAAGGAAAGCACGGATCTGACCGAGCATGATCGGGGGTCTTCTCGGTGAGAAGAGCACCACTCAACGAACAGGTTCCACTTCAACGCATAGAGACTCCTAGTGGAAGGAGCTCTAGCGGAAGTGATAGTGTCTACAACCGCTTGCGGGAGATCATTTAGAACCTCCGCATCCCGTCCAGGGACCACACGTGGAGGTTCCACAGGTCGGGACGCGGGTGCCAGAGGGTGCCCCCTCTCTGAGTCAGAAGATCCTTCCTCAGAGGAATGGGCCAGGGAGGGGCTGCCGTGAGGAGCATCAGGTCCGAAAACCGTGTCCGGGTGGGCCAATAAGGGGCCACCAACAAGACCTGCTCCCCATCCTCCCTGACTTTGCACAAGAGTTGAGCAAGAAGGCTCACTGGGGGAAACGCATACTTGCGAAGACCCCGGGGCCAACTGTGTGCCAGTGCATCCGTGCCGAGAGTACCTGCGGTCAGGGAATAGAACCACTGGCACTGAGCATTCTCCTGGGAGGCAAACAGATCTATCTGAGCCTCGCCGAAGTAATGCCAAATCAGCTGGACTACCTGGGGATGGAGTCTCCATTCGCCCGCAAGTGGAGGCTGCCGTGAAAGCTCTTCGGCTGCACGGTTGAGCACACCTGGGACATGACTGGCACGAAGCGACCTCAGATGCTTCTGACTCCATAACAAGAGATGGCGGGCGAGTTGCGACATGCGGCGGGAGCGTAGACCACCTTGATGATTGATGTACGCTACGGTCGCGATGTTGTCTGAGCGGACTAGAACGTGCTTGCCTGTCAACAGCTCCTTGAAGCGGCCCAGCGCAAGACGAACTGCCAGCAACTCGAGGCAATTGATATGCCAATGCAGCTGAGGCCCCGTCCAAAGACCTGAGGCTGCATGCCCGTTGTACGTGGTGCCCCACCCTAAGGTCGAGGCATCTGTGTGAACCACAGCGTGCCTGGACACCTGTTCGAGGGGAACTCCTGCCCGCAGGAACGAGGGGTCTGACCATCGAGTGAGGGCACGGCGACAGCTCGGTGTCACAGGAACACAGAACGTGCCACGTTGCCACGCCCATCTCGGGACCCGGCCGTGGAGTCAGTGTTGGAGCGGCCTCATATGAAGCAATCCGAGCGGCGTGACCGCGGCTGCGGATGCCATATGCCACAGGAGCCTCTGAAGGGCAGGACTTTGTACTGATATGCCCGACCCTCGAACGCAAACCGTAGGAAGGGTCTGTGACGAGGCAGAATCGAGACATGAAAGTACGCGTCCTTCAGGTCTATAGCTGCGAACCAATCTTGGGGACGGATGCATTGAAAAATGCGTTTCTGCGTCAACATCTTGAATGGCAGCCTGTGAAGGGACCGATTCAGGACTCGCAGATCCAAGATTGGCCGTAACCCACCTCCTTTCTTCGGTACAATGAAGTAGGGACTGTAAAACCCTGACTTCATATCGGCTGGAGGGACCGGCTCGATTGCACCCTTCGCCAGGAGGACAGCAATCTCCGCCCGAAGAACAGGAGCACTGTCCAGTGACACCTGAGTGTAGTGGACACCTCTGAACACCGGGGGACGCCGGGCGAACTGAATCGCATAGCCGAGACTGATAGTGCGGATGAGCCAGCGGGACGGGCTGGGAAGCGTTAACCAGGCTTCCAGACGCCGAACGAGCGGGACCAAGGGCACCACAGGCGCACCGGGAGTGGGGCAGCGAGGCAGAATACTGGGACTCGACTCGGACAGCACAGCGGCCCGAAGTGGAGTCAGATTCTGCGGGGTGACAGCTACGATGGGAGACGGTACACGTGGTACGGCCTGCACCATCGGGGCGCCCCCTACTGGCGAAATGAGAGGGGGCTGCGGACACCAAGGCAGAGCCCCGGGTCCTGACAACCGCGCCCTCTTGTGACCTGGAGGATGAAAGGGAAACAGCTCTTTCTGTGAAAAGGTGGGTGCTGCTGGACTCCGGAGAGCCAGCGGCGGAACACATACAACAAGTTTCTCCCGGCCCTCCCCCGGGAGTGGAGGGGCAGATGGAATCCCCCCCTGAAGAGCTGCTACTTCCTCCTCCAGGTCGCCCGCTTCAGGATCGCGACTTCCTCGACCTCTTACGACCTGGCTTGGCTTGAGCGGGCTGGGCGCCCCGGCCGGCGCCGGCTCCCTGCTGTTTGGCTGGTGGAGGCTGCTGCTTGGCCAACTTAGCGGGAGCGGAGGACGACGCGGCCGGGCGCCCTCGGCGACGAGCAGGCTGAGGTTGCGCCGCCGGCGGGGTGGAGGCAGCAGCAGGCCGGCGGGGCAAGACGTGTTTAATCGCCTCAGCCTGCTTCTGGGCAGCAGAAAACTGTTGGGCGAAGCTCTCTACTGCGTCGCCGAATAGGCCAGCCTGGGACACGGGGGAGTCCAGGAACCGATATTTATCGGTCTCCCTCATGTCAGCCAGGTTTAGCCATAGATGGCGCTGCTGGACTACCATAGTAGCCATCGCTTGACCAACGGAGCGTGCTGTCACTTTAGTCGCCCGGAGGGCGAGATCGGTGGCAGCTCGCAACTCCCCCAACAGATGCTGGTCAAGACCACCCTGTGGCATTTCCGATAACGCTTTTGCCTGATACACTTGCAAAAGGGCCATGGCATGCAGGGCGGAGGCGGCCTGCCCACAAGCTCTATAAGCCTTCTCCGTCAGAGAGGAAGAAAACTTACAGGCTCGGGACGGAAGGCGCGGGTCACCACGCCAGCCGGCGGCCGTAGGGCACAACTGCATCGCTACAGACCGTTCGACTGGAGGGATTCCCGTATAGCCTTTAGCCTCTCCGCCATCCAGGGTGGTGAAGGCGGACGAGGGGCCTGGCCTCGAACGAACACTATACGGCGTCCGCCAAGACCTGGTCACCTCGTCGTGCACCTCCGGGAAGAAAGGCATCGGGGCGGGACGCTGAGGACCAGCGCGACCCGCCCCGAGGTACCAATCGTCAAGCTGAGAGGGGCCGGGACAGGGTGGAGGGTTCCACACGAGCCCGACGCTCTCGGCAGCCCGGGAAAGCACAGCCATCAACTCAGGATCCGACTCGGCCACAGCCGCCACCCTGTGAGACGGGGGCTCAGCAGAGTCATCCTCTCCCGAGGACTCATGCTCGCCTTCCGATACCGTGATCGACATCTGGTCCTCCGCAGGTGCACCGAAGGACAATACCGGACGCTCCGAAGAGGGCCCGGCATGACACGGCGGTAACACCACTGGCTGCAGTGCTGCAGAGGCGGCAGGGGCCCGCGGAGCAACACTCGGCGGGGAAGCCCTAACCGTGACCCTCAAGTCACCCTGCCTACACGCCGACGAACCGTCACCCCGACCGGAGCCAGAGAAAACGGCCGCACGGGGCATAGGGGAGGGGACCCCCGCTCCCTGAGAACCAAGGAACGAGAGTCTCGACCTCAGCACCGCGATAGTCATGTTCCCACAATGAGAACATGAACCATCTACAAACGCGGCCTCAGCGTGCTGAACGCCCAAGCACGTGATACAGCGATTGTGCCCATCAGCAGGGACCAGGGAACGACCACACCCAGTAGCGCACAGACGAAATGCCATCTCCCCAGATGCAGGGTTCGTCTGTAAAGTCTAATAGAGGGGGAAACTCACAGCTCTTTTGTGAATGAGACACACAGGGAGTGTCACGAAGTGTGGTAAACACACACACACGGGACCCGGCCAAATCGCAGACCAAACAATTGGAATTACAGCGGAACGCTGTTTCACAGCCGATGTTGCCGCCCGGACCCGGAAGCTCGTGGACTCGCTGCAGTGTTGTTGCGCCAAACACGGTAAGAACGCTGTTTCTTCTTGTTTTAAAGATCTTCTTAGCTGTAGGACACCAAAGCTTGGCTCCGAAGCGAAAGACAGAGTGCGATTGCATCTCCTCCCCCTTTTATATGCCCCGGATGGGGAGGGGTGCGTTATGCAAATATCGCACGCCAATGTTCATTGGCTTGTTTTAGTTTTCTCGAAGCTGATAGGGGCTCTCTAGCGATATCCCAATTCGTCGGTCACTACTGACGTACGTCGAACGTGACCGACTGAAAGGGAACCATGAATCAAAGATGTGCTGCTTTATGAACACGGAGAGTGATCGCAATGAGCTATTTCACAAATAACATTTCTTAAACGTGTTTTCGTACATTATTAATGGCGTGAGCACGTACATATTCAAACAGATCAGAAGTTATGAATCTGTAATAAATACAAATTACAAAGCCACATTTTGGTCAAGTTTATTTTCATTGAGTTTCACTTTCACCATTGTGTCGTTTCTAAGCTGGAAGGCAGAAAATGAGGGACATTATAGCATGCTTAACGTGGCTTAATTTATCAAGACAAACAAAACTTAGTATGCTTTATTAGTTTGGTGTTTACTACAGAAAAGCAGATGAGCCCAGAATATGAACGCAACACATTTAACACAAGCATTTTCCTCTCATAAAGAAAACACTTAATGGACAGTGACTTAACGTGTAATAAGACGGGTTCTGTTCATATTCTGGGCTCATCTGCTTTGCTGTACATAGTTTCTATGGGAGGAGAACGTTTAACGTGAAATTAAATGCGTTGCGTTCAAATTCTGGGCTATTAGTATGATGTTTACTTACATTACGCCAGCATTACGCCACGTTAAGCTTTTTATAATGTCCCAAAAATGGGACAAAATGACGCTTTATTTCACATCCGTTTTCCACGCTGGTCAGTATATGCAGATAGTTCATAACACAGCCAGCGTTTACCATTCTAATATGTTTTTAACTGTATATTATAAATTTTAACATCTTCCTCCACTATTTCCCAGTCTCTACTGTACTGTCCGTGACCTAAAGTCCCAGAATGCAATGCGTTGCTGACGTCACGTTCCCAGACTCAATTACAAATCAATATTGACTTTATTTCTTTCATTCCAATCTTCTTAATGAGGTGTTGTTGTTTTATCAAAATTTATAAATGTCACCGTTACAGAGGTAAGCGCTTAATTTAGTTGGACTCCTGATCCTTCACATTTTGACTTTACTTTTTCTCCCATTGTTGTAACTGTGTGTTTCTAAAAGCACATGTCACAAAAATTATTATTTTTTTGCTATAACAAGTGTCTTGATAACACAATTAAAACAGCCAGAAAAAAAATCTAATGTTAAAAAGTCAAGAATCAAGAGCCTATCTAAAGCAAACGCTCACCTCCATAATGGTGACTTCAAACTTTATTATTTTCTATAAAATACCCACGTAGAAGGCAACGTTTTTGTGACCTTGAGCAACTTTGCCTAAAAGTTCTTTAAAAGTGATTAAAGTTCTGAACCTCTACAGAACATTTGGGACAAAAACATCCTCTTTTGGTAATGACAGTGTTGCAGTTCAAGGTTCCTTATATGACTTTAGGGGGACATTCCAAATTGGTAATTTTATGGTCAAAAAAGAATGTTACAAAGAGGACATTTGGGATATTAACAGAATGTTCCCACACGGTTCTCTGTTGGTCATTTAATAACGTTCCTGATATGATTTTAGGGGGACATTCTATTTTGGCTATTTTATGGTAGTGCGAAAACGTTACAAAGAGGACATTTGGGAAGTTAACAGAACGTCCTATAGTAATAGTCCCCTAAAAATTCCCAGAACGTCCTGAATGTTCCCTGAAGGTCCACCAAATAACATTCCCCAAACCTTAAAAGAACTCCACATTGCGACCGTCTCTAAACGTACTGGGAACGTTACTAGACAACGTCCTTAATACCAGTGGACGTTCTGAGAATGTTCTGGGAACGTAAAATTTATAGCGGGTAACCTGTCACCTAGTAACGTTCCCAGAACTTCCCAGGAGTTCTTTTAAGGTTTGGGGAACATTATTTGGTGGACCTTCAGGGAACATTCAGGATGTTCTGGGAATGTTTAGGGGACTATTACTACAGGACGTTCTGATAACTTCCCAAATGTCCTCTTTGTAACGTTCTTGCGCGACCATAAAATAACCAAAAAAAAAACGAACCCTTAAACTCATATCGGGAACGTTATTAAGTGACCAATAGAGGACCATGTGGGAACGTTCTGTTAATGTCCCAAATGTCCTCGTTGTAACATTCTTTTTTTTACCATAAAATAACCAAAACAGAACGTCCCCCTAAAGTCATATAAGGAACTGCAGCACTTTCGTTACCAAAAGAGGACGTTTTAGGAACGTCCCGAATGTTCTGTGACGGTTCGGAATTTTCATCACCTTTAGAGAACTTTTAGTGAACATTGCGCAAGGTCCTGAGAATGTCGCCTTCTACGTGGGATATAGGCTTTATTAGTTTTTACAGCTGTTACACATACCCAAAACATTATTGGTCCTGATTAACTACTTCACTAAAACGCTTCCACACAGTACTTTTCTTTCCCTTTGTTTTTATTTCTCCCTTTTTGACATTTCTCTCTGATCTGTTTTGCCTCCATTGCTGCT
This sequence comes from Chanodichthys erythropterus, assembly GCF_024489055.1. Classification (NCBI taxonomy): domain Eukaryota; kingdom Metazoa; phylum Chordata; class Actinopteri; order Cypriniformes; family Xenocyprididae; genus Chanodichthys; species Chanodichthys erythropterus. The sequence continues at coordinate 6,552,394 of NC_090240.1, read as the reverse complement.
TAACAAGAGAACCCCACAATTGTGTCTGCAAATTAGTGCCTGACAAAAAAAATAAAAATTTAAAAAAAAATTTAAAAAAACATGCTAATATTTACATTGTGTTGGAAAACACTCTTCTCAGAATAAGTTTGTCTACATTTTGTGTACATTTTAGTTAAAACTGTTGCAGTAGAATTAATTTCTCATGTAGGTTTTTTTCCCTATGTGTTCTATATAAAGTCCACTAGGAGCTGTTCTAGGTAACTGTTTTCCTTTATTGGTTTTCCCTAAAGAGTTACATTGTTTTTGAAAAAAAAAGTAAAAGTGATGCACAATCATTGTGTTTTACTGTGAAATGAGAGTTCCTGTCTTTATTAAAATCAAGACATTCATTATCTCTCATTTGCCTGCGACAAACCTGCAATTAATTGGAAGGATATTTTTTATTACCCGACCTGCGGATTATCCGCAGCGCCCGCGGATATAACCGTGATCCGCGCATCACTAATTTGTCTAAACACAAGACCATGAAAAATGATCTTGTGAAGATGAAAAGTTTTAACCACATTTTAACCTATTTTGTGGAGTTTGTGGACATGTTGTGTGTTGACATGACTATCACTTACCTTTTAGTAGCATAGGAGTCACTTTGTACAAGTTTGTAAATAACAGACAAGAGCTTCAAAATCAGAGCTGTAAAACAGTAACATACCAGAAACAGTCATATCTGAAAAGATTTGTTACAATAAAATTTTACATTTTCTGCCTGTGCAAAACTTTCCACCACAATTCTATGTGCAGGTGGTTGCCAGGGTGCTGCTGCTATACGATTTCTAAGACGTTTTAGTGTGTTGCTATGCAGTTGCTAGGATGTTGTGTGTTGTTATTTACCAGTCCAAGTCAAAAGAGCCTCTATGATATTCTGGGGCCTGATGTATAAACGTTGCGTACGCACAAAATGGGCATAGAAATATGCGTACGCATTTTTCCACGCACATATCGGGATTTATAAAAAATAAACTTGGCGTAAATAAGTGCGCACCACAAGGATGCTCTTGACCGTGCGTACGCACTATTTTAGAAGAGTATGTGTTTTGGCGACACCAACTGGCCCAAATAGCAATAACTATTTAAAATGAAAAACTTCTAAATTATCCTATTACATCACCCAATAAATCAAATTGCATCAACCTGAATTATCATTATCAGCATTCTTAACCAGGTGCAAATAAATTTGAATTTACTATTTTTTTTTTTTAATGAATGGGCTATAAAAAGGTATGTGCGTATATAACATATCATCATAATGGATGCTCCCCCCCAGGGGAGACAAAAGTGATATGAATTGAGATAGTAGATGTGCTACTTTCGATCACTTTTCCAGTGACACACTGTTTTAATGGCAGCGAGGAGCGCTGGAAGCACAATAATTCCTCTTTAAACTAAACTGCAGATGTTATGACAAAATATTTTTTCGAGAACGACGATCAGTGATGCACACTTAACTTAGATATTATGGAAGACACTGCTGGATTCGGTGGTCGAACGGTCCGTTGTCCAGTTTGAATAGGTCCAATAATATCTTACTGTACAACTACAGCTGCAGGAGGTGTTGATGTCGTGTGAAGGATCTTCAAACAATTACCATTTGAAGGATATCATTTGAGTAAAACGGTAAGATTTGCATGTTTTCTTTTAAAAATACTTTGTCAGTGACGCGCCGAGACAGACAATTGTATTTACATTGCAGTAAATAAGTGCCTATAAATAATAGCTTATAAACTTCCTAAAAGTTATGTTCACCTTATCAGCAAAACTGCATAAATTTGCATAAATACTATCTGGCCAGTGGAAATGAATGAATCATCTCTATTCTAAAACCTTTTTCTGAAATATTTTATACAATTTTGTTTTATGGATATTTTGATATATTTATTCTAAAACAAAGAGGATATTGGATTATCTTTATCAACATAATGTGTGGCACAAATTGCATTTATAGTGCATATCTAATATTTTCCAATGTCTTGTACCTTTGACGGTGTCAACCGTGGATGTCACGTGGATGGGAACGTGTATGGAAATGATATGCAGATGAGGTTATGCATAGTAAAACTAGGCGTCGTAAGCTCCATATATGGTGATGTCGGGGAGGAGACGGGGTGGAGATGCACGTACGCACAATCTTCCGCTGACTGGGATTCATAAAGGGATTTGTGCGCAGGATCTGGCCCAAGCCATATATAAAGACCAGGGGCCTCATTTATAAAACTTTGTGTAGATTTCATCCTCAAAGTGTACGTATGCGCAAAAGCTAGATTCTGCGTACGCATGTTTTTATAAATCAGATTTTTTTTGTGCGTACGCAGAATCTAGCTTTTGCGCATACGTACACTTTTAGGATGAAATCTACACAAAGTTTTATAAACGAGGCCCCTGGTCTTTATATATGGCTTGGGTCACAGCATTATTGCAATTCTATGGAGATTTTTTTGCATGTTTTATTGTACCCCAGGCAGAAAATGTATGTCAGATTACTTTGTGGAATGAATTACACTCCTCAGTTTCATAACTGTAAATTTCGATATGTCCTTGTCAATGTCAAAAATAGATTTGTATGTTTGGATGGTACTTACTATTATATTATCTGTAAATATGTATATGCAAAATCAAGTAATCCAGGGTGATCTTACCAAATTTTGTGGTTGACGAAGCGCAGTCACATCGGAGAGCCGTTACAGAGGCATCTTCCTTAAGCACCAAACCAACAGACTTCTGAAATCTGAGAATAAAACCAACATTGCTTTTGCTTATTTCCATTTTCTTTTCCTTTTTATTAGTTTTTTGTTGACTGATATCTGGAAAGTCATAACATGCCTTGAATATGCACAAGAAATGAAGATGACTTCAGGTGTTACTTCATGTCTGGGTGTACGGGTGAAATGTTTTGGGGGGAAAAATAAAATCTCGATGTCTCATCTGAGAAATCTTATGATGATCATAACCAAATGTTGCTCTGGGAAATCTAAGTACTGTAAGGTTTTAATGTTGTGGGGGATGAAATTATTCACTTAAATGAGTGTTTCATTCTGCTATCTGCTATTAAAACTATCAGTCATTTGCACGAAGGATACCTTTATAACATAAATAAGCCAAATGCCAAGTCATTCTCCAAGTTGTCAAGCCCCTGGCCTTAGAGGGGCCCAGATGAAACAGGCTTTAAGCTTTAAGGAGGTTTGATGTAGATCTGACCAGACAGTTTTCTTTGTTCTGCACAAGAGCTATTACACCGCGCACAGTGAAAACCTCTTCATAGGATTGTAAGTGTGTACGAGAGAGGGGGCTCATCCAATCATGAAATTACAGCTATTTAGAGTCAGGAAGTTACTTCATTTGACTCATCAAGGTTCAGATGAAGTAGTACAGACAGACAGATGATAGATAGACAGATGATAGATAGATAGATAGATAGATAGATAGATAGATAGATAGATAGATAGATAGATAGATAGATAGATAGATAGATAGATAGATAGATAGATAGATAAAGTGAGACAAAGATAGATACAAACACAGAAAGATAAATAGGCCTAGACAAAATGATACATATATATTTTACAAACTTATTTAAATAAAGAACTGCATAATTAGACTGTATAAATAAACATGAGGCACACACCTGACATTGGCCCAGCTGGATCTTTTCGTCACTCTCAGCACAGGTGCTTCATCTTTAGACACAGTGATGACTATCGTTTGAATGACATTCTCAATGCGCGCCAAAACATCCTGTCTGTGGATGGGGGAGAAGTTATATTCAATTATAATGCCCAAACAGACAGGATGACCCTTAAGAAAAAAAGAAGACTTCAAGTTCATTTTATTAAGTATACTTAAGTAATGTTCAAGTGTTTTTAAGTATACTTCATGAAATATACTAATATCAATGTACTAGTAGTAAACTTGTAAGTGTACTATTTCAATACTGCTTGGAACTAAATTGGCCCACTTCTTAGTATATAAAAGTATGTTTAAGTGTACTACAAATGTAACAGTAGTAAACTAAGTGCACAACTAGTTCACAACTATGCTTCTCATCTGTACTATAAGTGAACTTATATGTATACTAGTAGTTTATTATTTTAATATTTGTAGTACTTTTTTAGTTTATGAAAGTACACTTTGAAGTGTACTCTCTGTAAACTACTAGTTTAGTAGTTTTATAATGCAAGCATACTTGTAAGTTTTCTTTAAGTGAACATAGCATCATACTTGTAGTTTACTATTTATATATAGTTTTTGCACTTTATACTACTATGTTCCAATTTAGATATTAATTTTTATACTTGAAATATACTTTTAACTGTACTTTAACTCTTTCCATTTTAAAAACATTTTATTCTAGCTTCATGCATCCTTTTTATCAACACTTGCCTGTGGGCAAGTTTCATAAAATAAAAAATAAAAAAATATATATAAAAAAAAGCAACATTTTAAACATTTTTGTGAAATATTATGTCTGGACATCAGAACTATAAATATTTTCAAGCAATAAGTTTATAAGACAGTATGTAAAACTATGTGGGGGGGGGGGAGTATTTAATAGGCTAACGTTACTCAAGCAAAAGATTAAACAAAACTACAAGTCAAGATTAGAATACTTAATAATACTTTTAAGAATATCTTGATCAAAAGATTGAGTAAGTACATGTACAGTCCATAGACATATACTAAGACAGTATAATTCAAATATGCTTGTGCAGTTTTAGAGTAACATAGTATAAAGCATGTGTCTGAGAAGTAAAAAGTATGCTGAAAGTATACTTTTTCTAATTGTTTTAGTTTAAAAGAAGTATACTAATAGCACACTTGAATAAACATCTTTTCCGTAAGGATAGTGAAGGCAAACTTTAAAATGAGAAATAAAACATAATATTTCTGCTCCTGGTGTCACCTGCTGATGTCCTCCTGGCGTTGGTCTGCCATTTCCAGACTCTCGCGCAGCGTCTCTCTTAAACTATCAACCTCAGTAAACAGGTCAGCCATTTAGATGAAGTATCTAAACTGAAGTCGAAATAGTTACAAATGTTTTGCCTCGCTGCAGTTGTAGTTGTTTGTAGGTGGAAAACGGTTTAGCACTTGGAGCGAGTTAGCGGATTAGCGTAAGAAGTGATGAAGCTCTCAACAAGTCGACGGAATGAGTGTCACTATTTTGTATATTAACGACTAAGTGAGAACGTAATCGAAGATGAAAACACTGAATATACTAAACGAGGTTTTGGTATGTATTTTGTTAAAATAATCTACTTAAAGTTCAACGCGTCAGATGTGAGCAGATAATGGCTATGCGCGCTCCTGCAGACCTGCACAGTTATTTGCCGCGCGCTTGTAAAGATTCTCTATTTTAGAATAAAAGTTGAACCAGTCTAGCGACTGAAAAAAAATACCTTTTATGTTCCACAGAGGAAAGAAAGTCGTATGAGAAAGAATACAGGTTTAGAACATCATAAAGTGTGAAAAAGCACACTTTAGCTTACTTAAAAAAAAAAAAAAAAAAAAAAAAAGTAGGCTACGTATTACGAAAATAGCTTACTCAAGTGTGAACTAAATATATTTTTTTCGGACACTAAAAAAAAATTAAATTAAAATGCATTATAGTTTAAATGCATATTAAATGCAGTTAGTTAACTTGAGTTTTTCTGACCTTCATATACTTAAGTAGGCCTAATATATGCAATTTCATATTTCTATTGTCTTTAAATATGCTTAAAGTGTACTGGCGAAATGCCAACTTTCATGTTGAATCTTGTATGTCATGTATTCAATTTGTAATAACTTGTAATGACGAAGTTGCAATTTAGTATATTTAAAATATAGTGCCTATATTTAATTACTTAAAGTATGGTACCACTTAGTATGGGGAACAATTCTCACTTTTAACTAGTTGCTTATTAGCTTGCATATTGGCTTTTTATCACATATTAATGCCGTATTCTGCATGACCATATTCGCCCATACATAATCTTAAATGCTACAACAACTACCTTACTAACTATTAATAAGCAGTAAATTAAGAGTTTATTGAGGCAAAAATTGTAGTTAATGTGAATATTTGTTCCCCGTAAGTGTTACCTCAAGTAGCCTATTGTGCTTTAGTATGTTAGTCAACGCATCAAAATAAGTGTACTTCATTAAAGCATGACAAAAGATTATTAAAACATGTTGATGTAAAATGTTCTCTAAGTGAAACATTTGATTTGAAATCTGAATTTGAAAAAGTACTTAAGTGTGTTTAAAAAAGTAATGAAAGCACTCTCTTTAAAAACACTTTCATTTCATTATTATATTATCTGCTATTTTTTTCCCCCTTAAATATAGCCCTATTTTATGGTAGTTCATCTAAAAATATATTTTGATCTATTCTTTAACCTGTTAACTGTCACCCCCACTTTTTTTTTTTAGACAAGAAAATGCACTATCCAAACTTAAATGGATGTAATTCAAGAATACTTTGGAGTATAGACATAAGGCTGGTCTTGTTTTAAAGATGAAATTTGGCAGATTATTGTAGAAGTGAAATAACTTATGTAAGTGAAACAGAAAAAAAGTTATAGAAGTTTAAGTTTATGAAAATGTAAAATGTAAAAATATAATATTTAATATTTTATATAAAATATATATTTTACAAAACAAGTTTTACTCTAAAACTGCAAGGAAATCAAAGCCAAAAAACTCAAGTTTTGTTCCAAATTTCAGGTTGATATCTCAAAAAATGAGCTTTCAGTAAGATTTTGTTTGGGCGCAGTACCACACTTTTTCACTAGATGACAACCAAGCTCCATTGGTGACTATATAAAGGCGCCTCCATTTCTATATATGGTTTTAGTGATCTGAACCATATATTTCCATCATTTTCATACAATTTATGAAGTAGACATCCTATATAGATGTAGTATGGGAAGTTTGGCAGAAAATTGATATGAATTCAGCCTCTAATAAACATAAAAATAACATGAATGTGGGTTATAGATCGCCGCCACAATCATAAATGTATTTTTTTTTTCTATTAAAAAAATTTTCAGACCTTTTTTTCTCAAAAAATTGAATGGATGTTATCTTTTGGCATGAAAACAAACATGTTTCAACCAATCTTTAATGATTTTTCATTTTCATCGCTATTTCAAAATAAAGGTCTGAACATGCCTTATGAGTATGAAAATATGCTTGTTGCAAATTGATAAATTACTGCTCCTCTGTAATTTATTTTGAAAATCAGTCACCAAATATGTAAACTAGAGATTCTAAGCTTTCAAATGATATATAGTTTAGTATAGAATATTACTGTTTTAGATATGTAATGGCTGTGGGCCCACCGGTGGGCCCGTGACAGTTAACAGGTTAAATATGGCTGCTATGTGTTATGCTGATTCTGAGCAATGTATGAAGCTAGTTTGAAATGAGTTTAAGAATTTTATGTTAATTAGGTTGTCAAGAGAGGGATCTGATCTTGTTGACAATGTGTGAAAAAAATTGTGAGACTAAGGGAGACAGAAGGTCCTTGCCCCTGACCTGACCTGACAACCTCCATACGGCTCCTCAAAGAACATCTGGGCATCTTCTCCTCTTTTCTTGAGTGACATTGACAAGCAGTTTCCGTAACACTTGAGTTTAATCTGCAGATAATTGCTATCTCTCCAAAACCAACACAGCAACACTTCACAGCCAGCTCTTATAGATTGTGAAAGGGTACAAAGAGGCAGCCTATCTCTCTTCCTCTGGGCTGAGGTTGTAGTCAACCTCATGTAGTTGTTTCTCAGGGTGAGTGTTTGCTTTATTGGGCCGAAGTGCAGGGTTATAAGGCCGCACAAGGGGGAGTTCGAGACTTTTTGAAGGGAGGGGGCTGCAGGTGATGAGGATTAGCTGAAGCCAGAGGCCCCTCTGAAACCAAATACAGATCTGTCAGTCTAATCCCCACAAATAGAAAACAGAGCTGCCTCGGCTCTGCCTCTCTCCTTTCTCATTTGGCACATACCCCACCACTGCTTCATCTCTTTCACATCTGCCCTTTGCCAAACACTGCTTGCCCTCAGCCTGTAGAAGCATCCCAAAGGAGGAAGTGACTGATAGGCCCTGGCAGTAATGGTCAGCTCTGCATAACCTCACAAAGTGATGAGATAAAGAATGTAGGAGGGCTTTGACTTTAGTGATGAGAGCCGTGCAGGTCCTTGGATGAGTAGCTTACTACCAACCTACTGTTGAGTATGTATAGTTGCGGTCAGTGTTGAGGAAAGTTGATGCACTACAATATTGCTTTACTCTCTAAAAAAAGTATTCTATGTTTTTGGCAAATGTAAAGGCCCTTTCACACCAAAAGTGAAATGAATAAGCCTAAGGCTGAAGGAAATACAAAAATCATGCCTGTACAGTAGAGGGCACAGCTCAAAGAAACCTTTCAGCCGTGCTGCCATTCTGGATTAAAGAAGAATAGAAAGTTCAACACTCTTACTTCAGCAATAAAAACAAAAAAAATGAAACACAATTGTGATGTTCATCTAATGTCATTTTTGCTTATTTGTATGGTTGAATTGGATCATCGAGACTACAAACAAAAAGTATGTTTGTGTTATTTAAGATATTTAATTATTGCTGGTTTGCGTAATATTCTGTGTTTGCATTTCACTGTTTTTATTCATTTTGAGGAATACTGAATCTGTTTTTGTGTAAGTGAGATAAGTAAAGTGAGATTTAGTCTAGAACTACAATGACTATCATGTTTACCCACAACACCTCTGAACTTACTCCTGATTTCTCTCAACATGGGGACAGGAGTGCTGTCAGTCAATACATTTGAAATTAAAATTACTTCCATTGCTTATTTGAAAAAGTAACAGATAAAATTAAAAGTAATGCATTACGTTATTGAAAAAGTAATCTGATTACAAGACTCACTTGTAATGAGTCTATTTTTTGTTTGTTTTTTCCAAAATGTTAATTTTACATAAATAAGATATATTTATTAATATTGCATACGCTTCACTGTAATTCACCATACAAATACTGTGACAATGTTACTGCTATTATGGGATGCCTGTACATATTACTTATAAACTCTTAACCATAAATTTCATTAAGTTATATAATGTTAATATGTAATCTCGAACCATACCAAAATCTGCTTGTGTACTGATAACTACAATAAAAAAAATACAGGTGGTACCATAGAAAGCCACATGAAGAATCAGAGCTCATCGTAAGTGGCCTGTCCATAAAACATGTCCAATACTCATAGACAGTAAACAGAGTCACTCACACAAAGTCCAAACAACATCAGGGTAACATACAACACTAAAAAAATAAATAAATAAACATTAACTAAATAACAGAATTTCTTTTTCTACAAATATTACAAATATTTTTGATAAAACTTTATTTTGAGCATTCTTTTGACTATAAGTAACTTTGCAAATACATGTCAACTAACTCTTATTAGAGTATTAGTAGACTGTCTGCTTAATATCTACTTACTCTTTATTGTGATGGTCCTCCAATAGACATTCTACGGACTATAAGTAAGAAGAAATGTAGGTGCAATGTTACTTAGTCAACAGAATGTGTTAAAGGGACCATCAAAATAAAGTGAAACCATGTTTTGTATTGATTTAATCAATTCACATAACAAATGAAAAGGATAAACTCCTGAAAAGGATGAAGATGTGTACTTAAACTCACCGCCCCTAAACTCACACCTCAAAAAAATGTACAAACGAGATTGTGCGAATTAGTCACCAATTCAACAAAATGCAAAATAGTCATGAATTGCCATGAGATTGTGTTAGGAGTAACAAGGACAATTAACTGGCCAATTGATTAATTAATGCATTTAATAATTTGGCAAATGCTTTTAAAAACCAATGAGGAAGATAAGCATAAAGCGGTCATATAAGGAGTCAGCAATGTTTAAAGTACTGCAAATCAAAGTTAGAATGTAGGCCAGAAAGGCATAAAAGTGCAGGTCTCAAGAACAAATATACAAAGTTCAAGTCATTTTGTAAAAACTGTCAAAGCATGGGAAACTAAAGATCAGAGATCTAATGCAATAACATACAAACACATGAGCGGAAACAAGAATCTCTCCAAGCTTTTAAACAGCTGCCTGAGTGGCCATCTTGCACAAATATGTAAAACACACGGCAGAAATGCAGTGCTACATTTGTTGCATGTAAGAAGCCCAAAGGACAGAGATCTGAAGCCGCATTTTCTTTTTTCTTCCTTCCCCTTTTCACAGCTGTGTCTCATATGTTTGTGCGGCCTCTCGCAGTGTCAACTTTGCTATTCCTCGGTCCCACCTGGCTGCCAGTGTTTTAACAGCCTGCCGTGATGCTGGATGCTCACACCCGGGTGTTCCGAAAATCTAGACCGGACATAACGGCTGGAGGAACGCGCTTTGCCCTACTCGACCCTCCCCAAATCTTCACTGCTTCATTTGAGGGTCAGTTTACCCTGAAAGAGTTTTACTGTATCCTTCACAGGGCCGTCCCACTGTTTCCCATCCCGCTGCCTTCAAAAGGCCGCCCCCCGCTTTGAACCAGACAACATGCGAAATAAATATTACTCTGACCCATGTCTCCAACTCTTGGTGCCAGAGTCAAACAGAGCGCAAGAAAAGGAAAAAAAGGAGAGAAGCTTTAGCAGGCCTTTGAGGTGGTGTGGAAGAGTGTCAGTACGTGTCAGTTATTCCAGGCTGAAATTAGAATCTTTTGGAATCTTTTTATTTCAATTGGAATCTTTTGATTTCAATTTGAATCTTTTGATTTCAATTGGAATCTTTTGATTTCAGTTGGAATCTTTTGAATTCAACATCATCCTCCAAACTGCAGGAGCTAAGATGATTATGACTTAGGCAGACAGATTCATGTGACAGTAACGTACAGAGTTTTGAAATAAATTGTTTTTTTGATAGAAATTAATACTTTAGCAAGAACAGATTAAATTAATTAAAGTGACAGTAAAGACATTTATAATGTTAAAAAAGATTACTATTTCAAATAAATTCTTTTGAACTTTGTATTCTTTAAAAGGGACCTATTATGCTCATTTTCACAAGATGTAATATAAGTCTCAGGTGTCCCCAGAATGTGTCTGTGAAGTTTCAGCTCAAAATACCTCAGATAATTCATTATACAATGTTGTAAATGCCCATTTTTGAGTGGAAGCAAAAACATGCTGTTTTTACGCATGTCTTTAAATGCAAATTAGCTGTTGCTCCCCACCCCCCTATCCAGAAGAGGGCGGAGCCTGTACAGCTCGTGCCTCAGATACTCTTCCAGAAACTAAAAAAATCTGTTTGGTTTTGATTATCATCTCGGCCACACTCATGTGACATTGTAGTTCTTTGTCATGAAAGTTTATTATCTGCATACGTTTTAAAGCCATAACAGTTTAAACTGCTGGGGTCGTATTCACAAAACATCTTAAGGCTAAAAGTAGCTCCTAAATCGCTGATTTAGGAGAAACTCTTAAAAATAATGTCAGTCCTAATTTTAGGAGTCCTAAATTTTTGCTTTAGGAGTATGTCACAAAGCATTTTAGCACTAAAACTAGCTCCTAAATCTGTGAAACATTAGGAGTAGTCAAGAGGACTCCTAAGTCACTAAGACCAAATCACAAACAGTCCTAATCCACCCAAAGACACTGTACACCATTGAGGCATTGCACTTAGGTGCTGAACGTTTTCTTCATAAATTCAATTCAATTTTATTTTATAGATTTAAATCTACAATGATGCACCAAAAATAAATTGTTAACAAATAAATAAAAATGGTCAGATTACCCGTGGCAGTGGTTTTCATGAGTTCACACTTACAAATGATTGAATAGAGTAATATATATAATAAGCGTATTTGGTGTACTGTCCAAGGGGATCGAGGGCTCCGAGCTTGCAATTTAGCAACGTTCTCCCCATATCCCCAGCTGAGAGTAAGGGAAAACTGTCGAAGTAACTATAGGCGAGTCGGTTCTCGTCTGTGTATTTATTCCTCTTCTCATGCTGATTAGAAAGACTGTTTGAATGTGTTCCTCCCAAACTTTGTTTATAAAACATAATTTGTCACTTGAATTCTGCATTCTCTTGAGATGCAGACATCCAAGAGGCAGACAATTAACTACAAACCCGATTCCAAAAAAGTTGGGACACTGTACAAATTGTTAATAAAAAAGGAATGCAATAATTTACAAATATCATAAACTTATATTTTATTCACAATAGAATATAGATAACATATAAAATGTTGAAAGTGAGACATTTTGAAATGTCATGCCAAATATTGGCTCATTTTGGATTTCATGAGAGCTACACATTCCAAAAAAGTTGGGACAGGTAGCAATAAGAGGCCGGAAAAGTTAAATGTACATATAAGGAACAGCTGGAGGACCAATTTGCAACTTATTAGGTCAACTGGCAACATGATTGGGTATAAAAAGAGCCTCTCAGAGTGGCAGTGTCTCTCAGAAGTCAAGATGGGCAGAGGATCATCAATTCCCCCAATGCTGCGGCGAAAAATAGTGGAGCAATATCAGAAAGGAGTTTCTCAGAGAAAAATTGCAAAGAGTTTGAAGTTATCATCATCTACAGTGCATAATATCATCCAAAGATTCAGAGAATCTGGAACAATCTCTGTGCATAAGGGTCAAGGCCGGAAAACCATACTGCATGCCCGTGATCTTCAGGCCCTTAGACGGCACTGCATAACATACAGGAATGCTACTGTAATGGAAATCACAACATAGGCTCTGGAATACTTCCAGAAAACATTGTCGGTGAACACAATCCACCGTGCCATTCGCCGCTGACGGCTAAAACTCTATATGTCAAAAAAGAAGCCATATCTAAACATGATCCAGAAGCGCAGGCGTTTTCTCTGGGCCAAGCCTCATTTAAAATGGTCTGTGGCAAAGTAGAAAACTGTTCTGTGGTCAGACAAATCAAAATTTGAAGTTCTTTTTGGAAAACTGGGACACCATGTCATTCGGACTAAAGAGGACAAGGACAACCCAAGTTGTTATCAGCGCTCAGTTCAGAAGCCTGCATCTCTGATGGTATAGGGTTGCATGAGTGCGTGTGGCATGGACAGCTTACACATCTGGAAAGGCACCATCAATGCTGAAAGGTATATCCAAGTTCTAGAACAACATATGCTCCATCCAGATGTCGTCTCTTTCAGGGAAGACCTTGCAATTTCCAACATGACAATGCCAGACCACATACCACATCAATTACAACATCAATGCTGCGTAGAAGAAGGATCCGGTTACTGAAATGGCCAGCCTGCAGTTCAGATCTTTCACCCATAGAAAACATTTGGCTCATCATAAAGAGGAAGATGTGACAAAGAAGACCTAAGACAGTTGAGCAACTAGAAGCCTGTATTAGACAAGAATGGGGCAACATTCCTATTCCTAAACTTTAGCAACTTGTCTCCTTGTCACAGATACGTCAGGCTCCACCTCCCTGCAATACCCGCGCACTCAATATCCCCGCAATCACCAGCACTATATCTACCACACTCACACACACAGTCTTTGTCCGGTCTCGTACGTTATACAGACTCATCTATACTTACCTCAAGGACTCCAAACCTGCTACTTACCTGCTACCATCGTCTCCAGTGTCTCCAGTTTTCCTCTTGTGTGCCTCTCTCCGTGTGTGTCAATATCGTCTACCACAAACTCCATCTACAAGCAACAAATGACAGTATCATTTCCCTTTCATCACATCAAACTCTCAATCTACCATTTACTCACCTGCTCATTGCTGTTGTCAATAAAAACAACCTTACTTGCTTTTACTTCTGCCTCCGTGCCGTCTGTATTGTAACACTCCTCAGTCCCCAGACATTTGCAGACTGTTATAAAAAGAAGAGGGGATGCCACACAGTGGTAAAAAATGGTCTTGTCCCAACTTTTTTGAGAGGTGTTGATGCCATAAAATTTAAAATCAACTTATTTTTCCCTTAAAATGATACATTTTCTCAGTTTAAACATTTGATATGTCATCTATGTTGTATTCTGAATAAAATATTGAAATTTGAAATGTCCACATCATTGCATTCTGTTTTTATTCACAATTTGTACAGTGTCCCAACTTTTTTTGGAATCGGGTTTGTATATACTAGTTTAATTAGTGACACTTAGCCTACATTTTAAAACCTTTATTTGAATATGGCAATGAACTGTAACTTATGAATACTAATGACAAAAAAATGACACTTGTGTCTAAAGAAACGTTGAAATGTCATGTTTTAAATCATGCAAGTCAAATCGAAAACAAACATTCTGCGTTTATGTAATCTGTATGAAAAGAGCCATGTCAGAAGTCCAAGAGTCAGCTCATTACCCGCTACTGGGCCACGCCCACGGAGCCAGCGCTATTCAGAGGCAATACATGTATACATTGTCTCAATCGTGTATTTATTGCCTTGAAAAGGGTTTATTTGGATGTTAAAGCCATGGTTAGCGATCTCTAGAAGAAATGCCTTAAGTTCCTAGTTCCTTTTCTTCTTTATATGAATTTGTGGCCTAAAGGTGTACAGAGCGCCCTCCGGCTGCAAGTACGAATTGAAAACACTCATAGTGATGACAATAAATATTACTTCTCAGTATAGAAAATTGACATAAACATATAAGAATCCATCAATATTTCTCCAAATGTGCATGCTTTTAAGCTAAAAGCCTATATAAAATGCCATTGAGGTAACATAATTGTTTAGACACTTTGCATCACAGAAATACATTATATTTTAAAGAATATAATAGAATACCATTATTTTAAATTGTAATAATATTTCACAGTATTGCTGTTTATGATGAGCTGAGACATTATTACAGAGGGTTTTTTTCACAGCCTACCTGACTGAAAGGCCTCATTAATATGCAAGTCATTTCAGGTCATTATTATGTGATTATTTTGTCTTAGGTGTAAATGGCCCATTATCCATGCAGATTCACGCCTCCATGCATACTGTGTTTCTTGACAAAAAGTGTCTTACAAAAACTAAATCAATATATTGTTTTATGTGAAGGAGTAGGCAGCATAATTTTTACATAATTCTGAAGCAAAAACTTTAGCCTACAACCTCCAATACCCAGAAGTCTTGTGAACACAGATTTAATATACTTTTTTTGGCCTTATTTCAGTGACTTTGAGTTTTTTGTTTTTTCAATAACCACGCATAAACATTATTCCTTCAAAAATACAAACATGTACATACATGTTCCTCACATATTATTGTAGCCTAGTTTGTGCTGAATACAGTGGAATGACACTTTTGTCATTTATATGTTTATGAACAACTGAAAAAAGCACAAATGTCAGGGCATGTCAAAACTTCTCCAAGCCCCAAATCAGCCTCAGACTCCAGAGGGTTAAATCACTGACTCCTCCCCCATCAGCAATCACTGTGTGCATACTCCATGGCAACGAGGTCAACCCCGCCCTAACTCTTAGCATAAGACTTCAGTCTATTCCTTAGTAAAAGTTGGTCTCAGCAGCTTTGTGAATAGGTTTTAAGAGAAAACTCTTAGCTAAGAACTTTTACTGCTGCGCACACATCCGAAGCACACACACAGAAAGCTGGATGTCAGACGGCGTGTCCAGAGAGTATTAAACTAAGTTGTCTTTCACGTCTTGTTGTGCTTAAACTGTCAAATACACAAGGTTATGTCAAAAACGGGAGTCAGGGGAGTCAGCCACATTCATTTACACGATATACTGATACACAACCTATGAAGCTAGAAGCTAGAGAGCTGAGATGCAGGGATAGTTTGTAGGGGTCCTCCTCGTCTACTTACTTTCTCTTCGTCGTCTTGGTATCATTGTATGCTCGGCAAGACCGTTTTGTGCTTGAGCTCCAGTCAAGTGAACAAAAGCGCCACTCTCATTGGTCGGCCAGTTTTTAACGCGGTGCGTCAAACCAAAAAAACGAACCCGTTTTTTATAAAATTACGCTTTTACGCCTCGCGTTTTTCGTGTCGTGTGCACACTCACATTGGCGCCCTTTGTTTAGTCACAAGGCATTAAACATCGGCGATAATCGTGCGCGATATTCATTCCAGTGTGTACAGGCCTTTAATAAGAATAAATTTCTTACTTGAATGCTGCTGTTAAATGCTCTGGCGAGGAGATAAACATGTCAGACTCTGTATAGCTCACTCAGGGCAGGGTCTATTCTAATAGGGCAGAGTCCGTCAGCAGTCGTGGGTGGGACCTAAGCAATGTGACATCACATTGCATAGAAACTGCAAACGGCTTATTCTGAGACATTGCTTATGATTTATTGGGATTTAAAAAAAGAGTGGGTGGATTTTTACCATTATAGGGTGGTTTTGTACACACACTGCCGACACACATTTATGTTTAAACACCATGTTAAAGTGAGTTTTGCCTAATAGGTCCCCTTTAAAGAATCCTGCAAAAAAAAAAAAAGTATTGTACTTGTAAAATGTTTTCAGCGACAAAACCTAATAACAAGAAATATTTCTTAAGCAGCAAATCAGCATATTAAACTGATTTTTGAAGCATCATGTGACAGTGAATACTATACATTATATTTTTAAAAACGGAATAAGTTATTTTAAATTGTAATACTGTTTTAATGTATTTTTTTATCAAATAATTGCATCCTTGGTGAGCATAAGAGATTTATTTCAAAAACATTACATAATCTTACTGACCTCAAACTTTTGAATGGTGGATTTGACTGCAAAGATAAAATGCAATTTATTTTGCTGTGGCTCTGTGACAGTGTTTTAGGATGACTGTGGAACAAAACTGTCCTTCTTTCTTCACTTGATTACTCAAATTTACATCACTCAACAGTTTGAGCTTGTTTAGACTGAGAAGAACTGTGACCTTTTTTTTATCTTGCTTTAAAGACATGATGCAATGTGAGTCCTCCATTGAGTCAACAATCAGGAAAGCATTTTTTTTTTTTTTTTTTGCTTCATGTGATCAGGGTATTAGCTAAGTTACTCTGTATTGTCTTGAAAATACTTTGTAACAACATGGCAAGTAATCACATTTGTATTCCACTGTGCCCAGCTATATTAAACAAAATGTCTAATGTATGAAAATTTTGTCATCATTTATTCACCTCCATGTATTTCCAGCTGTCTAAGCATCTGTTTTCAATACAAGGAAAGTGGATGGTAACAACTTATATTCCTGAAGCCATACGAAAGCTTTTTATGAAGTACAGACTGAGCTATCATTCAATTATAATCATGCCTTCTGTCGTAGCTCTTGTATCTCATTTGTGGTCATGTTTTTCAAACTTGTCATGTCGTATTTGGTCAAGTAACATACAAGAACCAATACCTTTTTGCCTCTGACCTTGACAGACTAAACAATAGAAATAAGATTTCCATGTCAAAGAAGGCAGAGCCCCAGAGTCACACCTACTTATTACACACTCACCATGGACCTGTGGTAGTTGAAAGTTCACTTTGGCAAGCTGTTTTGAACTCCAAATTAACATTTTGGCCTCATTTTGTTCAAAATGACATCACAAATGAAAATCTTTTCAGAATATTGTCAGTTCCCATTCAGTCGGTCACGTTCGACGTACGTCGGACAGACCGACGAATAGGAATCTCGCTAGAGAGGCCAATCTACTTCGAGTGTAACTAAACGAGCCAATGCACATTGGCATGCAATCATATGCATCAGCTGCTCGCCTCGCAGCGCGGGTATATAATCTGCTAGATCTAATCTGGGGTATATAATCTGCGAGTGTCTGCTAGAAGACGAGTCAAGCTTTTTGGTTGAACTTCTCTTTTTTTCCGAGTGCGGGCGAACAGCACAGCAGCGGGGTCGAAGTCCTCTCTTTTTCTGTTTTTGTTTCGTTTGCCGTTTTTGAGCAAATAGCTGTTTGACAGCGTCAGAAGGCTGTTCTCACGGCCGGTACGGTGCGCTTTTGAGTGCTGAAAAGCCGTTTTTACGGCTGGTAAGAGTGAGTGCCTTCAAAGAGAGAGAGAGAGCACACGACAGGCTGCATACAATCCCTGTCTGTGTTGCAGTGGCCGTTCCCCTGCGTGCTTCAGCACTTCTAAAAGAGTGAAGTCCCTGAAAGAGCTTACACAAGTAGATTTGCGTCTTTTTAAAGATGACATTATACTTGTGTTTCTGGATGCGGTCACTGACGGCCACGATCACCGTTTCACATGTCTGGGCGCGTGCTGAAATGATGTTCGTGGGTGTTCATGTTTTCATACGAGAACATGACACGCCGGTCGTGACTCTTCTTTCTCCGGGAAGCTTGAGTCCCCTCTGTTGTTGGCCAGCTGCCGCTTGTGTGTAAAAGCACAGCCGCGGGTCTGCCCGACACTCTGGGAGACCGTGGAGATCAACGAGAGCAAACCTCTCGCTCCTCTGCGTGTCGTGTGCCGTCGAGCTGCCGGGCTGCAGCGCGGGTTGTCGCGGCAACCCAGTGCTCGCTCGGCGCTCTAGATGCGCGGTTCCCTTGCGTAATCTCCATTTTAGCGCCCTCTCTGGTGCACCAGAAGAGGTCTACTTTGCTGATATGGCTTGGGTGACATGAGGTTGAGGGGTTCCTTCGGGGAACCAACCCCCTAGGGCCCCTCCCTCTCTAGCGCATTGCAAGCTGTGCAGTTTCTGGATTGGATTGCTGGTCCTTCTCATAGGGGAACCTAGCATTTCATTCAGAGCTCCAGCTGAGGGACAGACTTCGATTGCAGCATCGGAGAGAGTGCTGTTATGCTCTGGAAATGAGGATGACGCTGCCCACTGTAATGGTGTGTGCTTATGCTGACTCAGATTCGGAGTTTACAGCCATGCTTTCCTGGGTCTTCCAGATGTGCATGGAAAACTTGGCAGTATGGGGGTATATTGGTGCCATAAATATGGAATGCCAAAGGTGCCAAAATCTGCATAAGTTTTTCCTCTCTCACTACCCTCTTGGATGGGGTGGCTGTACACAGACCACACCCACCCTGCATGTGAGGCCAAGGCACTCTTTTTGCATGAGGGTAGTTCTGTGCTGGGGTTGAGCTGCGCTTGTTGACTAACCGTGATCAAAGTCACAGCGCAGGCCCTCAGCCAGACGATGTCCACCTCAGTGGTCCAGAAGTGCCCCCTGGCTTACCTTGTGAGGTGTGAGAGGTTGTCAAGCTAAACGCTTTCTCAATGCTCCCATCTTACGAGGTGGCCTTTTCGGTGACACTGTCGAGGACTGAGCCCAGCGGTTCTCCTCAGTTATTAGCGGATCGGGGAGCTTCCCATGACAAACCATTGAGTTCCTCTTGGGCCGCCCCTCAGTCTGCTCGTTGCCAAGGGTGTCATCCCCTGCAAGAAACTCCGGCCCAGCAGGCTCTGCTGTGTCCATTGCGGGGAGATGACTCCTCCCGTCTCTGCAGTTTAAGTGGTTGGTGAGAATCACCTCTGAGACGGGCGACCCAGAGATGGGTGGGGCTGCTCTTTCACCCCTGGAGTGTTGCCTAGCACACTGCGACGCCCCTTCGTGCCGCTTCACAAAGAGAGCCCCCCGAGCCGCGTCCCTGTGTTCCACCTCGCTGCTCTGCTGCGGGTACACCGGTGTTGCCTAGCACACTGCGACGCCCCTTCGGGCCGCTTCACAAAGAGAGCCCCCCGAGCCGCGTCCCTGTGTTCCACCTCGCTGCCCTGCTGCGGGTACACCGGTGGTCCCTTTGGTCCTGCTTGTACGGTCTCTGCGAGCCTGGTTAGCGCTCCCCAGTCCGTCTCGCTGGCTCCTTTGGACCATCAGGTTCGGCTTTGCGATTCAGTTCGCCCGGCATCCCCCCCCAAGTTCAGGGACGTCCTCTTCACTACAGTGAAAGATGCCGATGCCCCTGTCCTGCGTGCGGAGATCGCAGTCCTACTGGCGAAGGACGCGATAGAGCCGGTCCCTCCAGCCATTTTGAGGTCGGGGTTCTACAGCCCCTACATTGTACCCAAGAAAAGCGGCGGGTTACGACCAATCTTGGACCTGCGAGTTTTGAATCGGAGCCTCTACAAGCTACCGTTCAAAATGCTCACGCAGAAACGCATTTTCGAGTGCATCCGTCCCCGAGATTGGTTTGCAGCGATCGACCTGAAGGACGCGTACTTCCATGTTTCGATTCTTCCACGACACAGGCCATTCCTGAGATTCGCGTCGAAGGTCGAGCATATCAGTACAGAGTCCTACCCTTCAGGCTGGCCCTGTCTCCCCGCGTCTTCACGAAAGTCGTGGAGGGAGCCCTTGTTCCCATGAGAGAACAGGGTGTTCGCATTCTCAACTATCTAGACGACTGGCTCATTCTAGCACAGTCTCGGGATCAGTTGTGCGAACACAGGGACTTGGTGCTCAGTCACCTCAGCCAGTTGGGGCTTCGGGTCAACTGGGAAAAGAGCAAACTCGCCCCAGTGCAGAGGATCTCTTTTCTCAGTATGGAGTTGGATTTGGTCGAATAGATAGCACGCCTCACAGAGGAACATGCTCGCTCAGTGTTGAACTGCCTGAATACGTTCAACAGCAGGACAGCAGTCCCACTGAAGTTCTTTCAGAGGCTCCTGGGGCATATGGCGGCTGCAGCGGCTGTAACACCGCTCGGTCTGCTTCATATGACACCGCTTCAGCACTGGCTTCACAGCCGAGTTCAGAGATGGGCATGGCAGCGCGGCACGTTCCGGGTGCCAGTCACTCAGGAGTGCTGCCAAACCTTCAGTCCGTGGTCGGACACTTTGTTTCTCCGGGCAGGTGTGCCCCTAGAACAAGTGTCCCGGCTATGCTCAGGAGTTTGGACGGGACCCCATCTGCATTGGCACATCAATTGCCTCGAGTTGCTGGCAGTACGCCTTGCTCTGAGCCGCCTCAAAGGCCTGCTTCGGGGCAAGCATGTACTGGTCCGTACGGACAACACTGCGACCGTTGCGTACATCAACCGTCAAGGTGGTCTACGCTCCCGTCGCATGTCGCAACTCGCCCGCCATCTCCTCCTGTGGAGTCGGAAGCATCTGAGGTCGCTTCGCTCCATTCATGTTCCCGGTGTGCTCAACCGTGTGGCCGACGAGCTATCACGAGCTGCGCTGCAAGGAGAGTGGCGACTCCACCCCCAGGTGGTTCAGCTGATCTGGAGAGAATTCGGAGAGGCTCAGGTAGACCTGTTTGCCTCACCAGAAACCTCCCACTGCCAGTTGTTTTACTCTCTGACCGAGGGGACACTCGGGACAGATGCACTGGCTCACAGCTGGCCCCGGGCCTGCGCAAATATGCGTTTCCCCCAGTGAGCCTACTTGCACAGACCCTGTGCAAAGTCAGGGAGGACGAGGAGCAGGTCTTGTTAGTTGCGCCTTACTGGCCCAACCGGGCCTGGTTCCCAGAACCCTCACTCCTCGCGACAGCCCCTCCCTGGCCCATCCCTCTGAGGAAAGACCTTCTTTCTCAGAGACGGGGCACTCTTTGGCACCCGCAAACTCCCGGAAACTCCATGTCTGGTCCCTTGGACGGGACGCGGAGGTTCTAGGTGACTTACCCCCTGAGGTACTTAACACCATCACTTCGGCATGTGCACTGTCTACGAGACGTGCTTACGCCTCGGAGTGGAACCTGTTCGTCGAGTGGTGCTCTTCTCGCCGGGAAGACCCCCGAAGATGCTCGATCAGAGTCGTGCTTTCCTTCTTGCAGCAAGGGTTGGAGCGTAGGCTGTCCCCCTCCACCCTCAAAGTCCATACTGTTGCTATATCCGCTTACCACGACCACATAGATGGCAAATCTGTTGGTCAGCACGACCTGGTCATCAGGTTCCTTAGGGGGGCGAGACGGTTAAATCCTCCTCGTCCCCCCTCCATACCCTCTTGGGACCTCACTCTGGTGCTGAGAGCACTTCAGATTGCTCCCTTTGAGCCTTTGCTGTCAGCAGACTTAAAGATTCTGTCTATGAAGACTTTGCTGCTGGTGGCATTGGCCTCCGTCAAGAGGGTAGGGGACCTGCAGTCATTTTCGGTCGACGAATCGTGCCTGGAGTTCGGGCCGGGTGATAGCCACATGGTACTAAGACCCCGGCCTGGCTATGTGCCCAAGGTTCCTACCACTCCCTTCAGGGACCAGGTGGTGAGCCTGCAAGCGCTGCCCTCGGAGGAGGCAGACCCAGCCCTGGCTTTACTCTGTCCAGTTTGCGCTTTGCGACTGTACATAGACAGAACCCAAAGCCTCAGGACCTCAGACCAGCTCTTTGTCTGTTATGGAGGCCAGCAGAAGGGAAAGGCTGTCTCCAAGCAGAGGATGGCCAACTGGATAGTGGATGCCATCGCCCTGGCTTACCAAGCTCAGGGCGTGCCCTGCCCGCTCAGGTTGCATGCTTACTCCACGAGAGGTGTCGCATCCTCCTGGGCGCTGGCTCGTGGCGCCTCGCTGACAGACATTTGTAGAGCTGCGGGCTGGGCGACACTTAACACGTTCGCTAGATACTATAGCCTTCGTGTCGAGCCAGTCTCCTCCCGTGTTCTCGCCACAGGTCAGAGGCACGGAGAGGCCCCGGCTTAGTGTCGGCTTGCTGCGCTACATGCGCTTCTTTTCTCCAGAGAGTCCCTACAAGGCAGACCCTGTCGAGTCCTCCGATATCCCTTCGGCAGCCGACGTGACGGAGCGTCTGGCGCCAGGCCTATACTCCGTTGTATCCTTGAGAACGTGGTTTAGGCTGGGTTCCATATGTGTGACCCTACGGGGATCCCATATGGTTGGTTCCACGGTTGCTCCTAAACAAAAGCCCGTGTCTTTCCCTCTGGGAGAACCTACCGTTCATCGGGTTGGAGTCACCCCAGCTCTTCCATATGTAGCACAGCCCTACAGGGTTAGTCCATATGTACTTCTCCACATAACTCCTTCGGGGAAGGATGTGGCTTCCGCAGCGTTCCTTTTCCAGCGAAAGGGTGCGCTTTCCCAGCGTTATCCAATAGTCTCACTGAATGGGTTTTGAGGAACAGCAGTGATAGACTATCTCTGTGTTAGCCCTGTCCCACCATCCTCAGGCAAGGGGGTTCAGGTGGCTTACAACAGAGCGCTGGAAGGGGGCAGCTCCTGTGGCGCTTTGGTAGGGATTCCTATTCGTCGGTCTGTCCGACGTACGTCGAACGTGACCGACTGAATGGGAACGTCTCGGTTACAAAGGTAACCCTCGTTCCCTGAAGGAGGGAACGGAGACGTACGTCCCGTCGCCACAGTCGCTGTACCCCGCTGATGCTGCCGCCTATCCGGTTCGGCTCCTCAGCGAAAACCTGAAGATGCAACGCTCCTGCTGCTCATTATATACCCGCGCTGCGAGGCGAGCAGCTGATGCCTATGATTGCATGCCAATGTGCATTGGCTCGTTTAATTACACTCGAAGTAGATTGGCCTCTCTAGCGAGATTCCTATTCATCGGTCTGTCCGACGTACGTCTCCGTTCCCTCCTTCAGGGAACGAGGGTTACCTTTGTAACCGAGACGATATCCTTCCATAGACAGCCTTCGCAACTGAAACTTTGACACTTCAAAGAGTTTATAAAGAGATAGGAAAACTAATATATACAAATAAAGTGGTTTAGTCCAAATTTTCTCAAGTGACTTGATCACTTTTTATGTGATTACAGATTTAATTTAGGCTTTTACTCAAATGTAAACACTGATTGGCAAACGTAAGCAGAAGAATAAACCTCTTCCGAAAGCTCAAAGCGCTACATGATTTGGATTAAACCTCTCGATTCATATTTATTAGTTTTCATTTTTTAGTGTCAATGTTTCAGTTGCGAAGGCAGTCCATGGAAGGAAATCTGACAGCATTCTGTCATCAAAAGATCTTAATTTGTGTTCCGAAGATCAACAAAAGTCTTTGTCTCTGATTTGGTGCGACATTAGGGTGAGTAAATAATGACAGAATTTTTATTTTAGGGTGAACTAACCCTTTAAGCATTGTTCAGAACATAAGTGACAGTGTCCTTTTTAACATAAGCATAAACAGTCATGCATTGTTTTCTGTATTCCTCATCTCCTTTGCGTAAATGCCTGGCTTTTGTGTACATTCCCTGCTAATAAAAGTCTGTTTTCAAGAGGGTGAGTGAGGCTGAGAGAGAGACTGCACTTGAAAGAGAGAGTCATTGGGAGATATCAGGGTGCTGTTCTGCTTAACTTCCCCCGGTCAAAAGCTCCTCAGTGTGGCTATCCAGGCCGGCAAATCAGCCTGTGCCCGCTGTTTACTGTGCCGGTCACAAGGGCCACCAGTGCTGGAACAAAGGGGGGTCTGTTCCTATTGTCCTTCCCCAGAATGACAGCTCTCTGTTGGGCCGAGAGGGGGACTGGGGGGCCCTGGCTCCCACAAACAGGGATGGAGGACAGTTTTAACTGAAACCATGTCCTTTCCTTTTAAGTCCCCAATCAGACGCTGCCTCAATGTAAACACCTGCAGCCATTCACTGATTCTATCTAATGGAACCGGAAAGCACTGTTGACATGGTTCAGGCTACTTCTAATAGGCTTTTAACACGGATCGGGGTATAAACGGATATTGAGCACAAGAAAACACAATTCAGATGGATTCACCACATTTATTTTCATTGCAAATCAAAGGACTGAAAGTATTCCTAAATAAGAAATGAACACAATAAGGGGCGTAAAGCAAAGAGCGACTTCCTCTCCATCCATCCATCTTCCCAAAACCTAAATCAAAGCAGCTGCTGTTTCACATCTGGGACTGCCTTGTTCCCCTGGTGCTGAATCCACTTTAATGAGTGTATACCTGACACCTGTACTCAAGGCAAAGCTGATAATGAAAACAATAGGCCTATCTCTTCAACTGTACACTTGTACACATGGCCCTTAACTGTACAGGATGTCTGGAGGTTAATGTGGCAGGGTGACAGAATAAACAACTCAGGTGAGCTTCAGAAGCGTCACATTAAAATGAGTGTTTAAGAGGTGCTGAGGCTTAAGGGGCAGGTGGGATTGGCCTCACACAAAAGCTGTCCACCATATGAGTCCATACATCTGGCTGTTTCAGTCATTATGAGCATTTATATAAATCACAAAGCAGTTCTCTGTAGCACCTGAAACCATTGATTCTCTTTAACAGTAAAGAGATTAAATGGAAACTTTTGCTTAGCCTTCTGCATCTCATATTTTTCCCTTGAGAAAAAGACCCCAATGTTACGTGTCTCCTCTTAGGTTTTAGGGTGTGTTCACACATGGCAGGTTTGGCTCGATTTAAACAAACTGTGGTGCAATTGCTCTGTTAGTGTGGTTCATTTGAATAAGTGTAAACGCTGCCACCTGAAAACCCTGATGTGCACCAAGCACACTGTAAAACTGAACAGTGAAAGCAATTAAATGAAATAAGTTCATTTTACTCTAATAATAATGAAAGTTAATTGTACTTAATAGAAATAAGTTGCACAAACCCAACATTTCATTGTAGTAAGCTGAACAGTTTGAGTTGAGTTGCATCAGATTTTTAGTTCTCAGTATGCTTGGTGTCAGATTGTGTTGAAATTTAGTGTTATTTTGTGTGTTTTTGTTATGTTGGGCCCCCTGTTATGTTAGTTTCGTAGGGTTACCATTGTGGTGAAGAGTAGAGCCTGTGGTTAGGTTGAGGATGGGCTGCAAAACTTTTAAGGCCACATATGCTGTATGTTGTTTGATTATATACATGCAAGTATATAATGATAGTCTCTTTGATGGCTATTAAACAATGTGTTCTATCTAATATTTAACCAAGATCTGAATGTGATGTTTATGTAAATGAACTGTATGTAATTACATTATGATGAGTGGGGCGAGGCTAAGAACTGTGGGAGCGAAGGGATGCCAGTGACCTGATTGTTAATGAGAGACACCTGTGCACCACACTGGCCTTGCTCCGTTTAGTGCAACAATTGTAAGTTTTTATAATTTAAAAAAAAAATTAGTTAGTTTACTTGAAAGTTTTGAGGTAACAAGTTTCCCCAAATGTTTTGAGTATTCTGAACTTATTGAGTTTTACAGTGCAACTGGATTGAGACCACTTGTTCGTGTTGCATTTCATATGTCATTTGAACTGCACCGGAGTTTGTTTGAAAGTGGACCATAACCTTTTCAAAGACGTGTAAACAAAACAAAAACAGGATGTGATGCACAAGATGCAACCCTAAAAGAACAAAATGCTCAAGCACATCTTGTCATAGTCGAGATGTTGCACATCACATTTTGGTACAGGCATCAGAACCGCATCTCCTCTCAGCAGATCATCGCTTGTGTGTGTGAAAGAGGGATTCCTGCTTCTGTTTTGACTCCTTTACACATTTTATATCCTCTTCATGAGCTGTCGGCTCCATCATATACCATCATCTGTACACACATACAGCGAGTGCATTTAGCCCAATGCATTGTTTTGGATGTTCATCAAGTACAGTGGCAAAATATACGTCATAAAAGCCGTATTTTTTTTTTTCTTTTGTATTTTACATATATCCAAGTGTAATGAATTATTGATAAAGAACAAAATGTAGGTTCTGTACATTGGTTGTTGATTTGATTTTGAGATTTGCATGAAAACATGACCTTGCAGGGACGGGTTTAAGCAGACTAAATGATTGAAAAAAAGTCCTGTACACACACCACCAGAGAGAAGTCTGACATTTTCACCGGAAGGTCCAGATTAAACATATAGGTCAAAAAAAGTGATTACAAATTATGCACTAATTATTCACAATAAGATCTAATGTGAATTTAGAAAATTATGTTAATTTCCATTTCATGCCAATTTTAAAGTCACAAAGAGGCAATATTTGAAGTTTTGCTAAAACAAGCTTAAGAGTTGAAGTCTTCAAGGAACCATTCAAATTCAAATCTCCACCAGTCCAGTGTCTTATGAAATAAGGTGTTCCCATCTCAGATCAAACTGTCAAAGGCATGTGTATACTTGCAGCTGTGTAATGAGCGTGCAAATTATTCGGTAACCAGGAATTTCAGTCCAAGTTTATCTTAAAAACGTTTTTGTAATATTTTAGCTGTATAAGTCTACAATAAAGTGATTAACAATAAAATGAATATTTCTGTAATGTTCATGCACAGTGTTTTGTTGATGCACTAAACAACACTCAAGCGAACACTTCACCTTTATCATCTAAACGTTCGAAACGTTTTACTAATGTTTGTCTTACTTTTGAGATGTTCTGATTGTAATCTCTGCCCTAAGGTGAGATCTCCAGCACTACAGCTAATAACAGCATTATAATTCACTCTCTTTGACATGTTGCAAAAAATATCTTTAGCTACACGGCGAGACGCGCGTCAGGGCAGCAAGTTGTCGCCGCAGGTGCATTTCTGAAAATGGGCATCCATGAAGCGCGTAAGCAACCACTACACATCATCACCGACAAGCATCTACGGAGATAACCCTGCCGTTATCAGTCGCCTGCGTTCTCATACCTCCCACTCTCCGTTTTGTTAGTGGAGTTTATGCGTCTCCGCTTCGCTCCTCCTCCTCCTCCTCCTCCAGTTTGCCATCTGTATTCGGAATCCGCATCGCGTCTGCAGGTTGAAGAAACGCAACAGGTTATAAGTGCGTTAATGAATCTGAGAGTGTTCTCTAGTGGGCGAAATGTGGGAACAAAATAACTGATTATACCAGCGATAACGTTTCAGTCATCACCTATTTGGATTGGCTCATTTATTTGCGTGAAACTCTGGGCGAAAGTTCATCATGGTTTCATTGCTGGATTTAAGCGCTCTTGTTCTGTTGCTCGTGTGGGGATACTGCGTCCTGGCAGACACGGTCTTTACAAACTTTACTCTGGACAACGAGGTCCACTCTAGTTTCATCCACCGGCGCTTGAAGAGCCAGGAGCGCCGGGAGATGCAGCGGGAGATCCTGTCAATCCTCGGGTTACCGCACCGGCCGCGGCCGCACCTCCACGGCAAGCACAACGCTGCGCCGATGTTCATGCTGGATCTGTACAATGCAATGTCTACTGAGGGAGACGAGGAGGGTTTCTCGTACCCGTACAAGCCCGTTTTCACCACTCAGGGACCGCCAATCGCGACTCTTCAGGACAACAACTTTCTGAACGACGCGGACATGGTCATGAGTTTTGTTAATCTAGGTAAGATTGTCACGCGCGCACTGACAGTTCTGGGATGTCAAATGACACATTTCAACCCTCTTTAGATGGTCTTATAGGAAACTGCACCCACCTTATATTGAAACCATTAAAAATCCATGTTTACAGTGCAAACTGTAAATTATTTGTTTACAATGCAAAATTAAATAATTGAATATTGATGGAGTTTCATCATTTGAGTAAAAAAAAAAAACACTAACTTTTGAACACAACTTTGACAAAAAGTGTCCATTTAATGAACTTTAGGCTCTCTGGAATACTTGTTTCTGATTGGTGAGCTGATCAGTCAAATATTTTTGATAGTTCTACATCAGGCCATGCTTCTGATTGGCCTTGCAGCTGTGTTATATTCCACATTATAGTGGACAGCTATGAGGCGAAACACCTGTTTACCAATCACAGCATTCTGTTATGTCAGGGACTATATCTTCTAGCAGATGGAGGCCTCTTCATGAATTTGCATACCAAAACAGCCTGGCCACAATATTTATATATACATGTAGTAATAGTTTGATAAAATCAATAAAGCACATATGACCATGCTAAGGTTACTTACTATGATGGAAATAATAATGAAAGTGTTTTAGGAGTAAATCACATCCAGGGGCCTTCGGTCCAATTGTACCCTATTACTGAGAACTATATGTAAGGTAAATCTTAGAAAAACCACATATTTTGGAGTCAAACTTGATAGTTTTACAAGAAACAATATAAAGCTGCATAGCTCTGAAAATGTTTGTTTAGATGTTCTTGACAAAGTTGGGTTCCAATAGCACAACTGATGCGGTACTTATTTTGGAAGACAAAAAACGACTATGAAATTGCAGAGCTTAAATGTGAAACACCATGATGGGGAATACAGTTATATTCTACCTGATAGCCCGTTCAAATAATAGCACTTTTTGAGTCAAAACTAATATAAAAACATTTACTCAGATTTATCCTCTGTCTCTTCATGTTTTTGGCATTGACAGGAAAGACCTGCCACAGAAATCAGATAATAACAGGGCTGAGTGAATAATAACAGGCCAAAGAATGGGGATTTTCCCCCCCGAGAGTCTTAGATATTTTATTTGTTCCTGGGCCAAATAGCATGCATAGTTCTCTCCTCCATTGTTTGTTTGATTTTATTAGGCCACTTATCTGCAGAAAGTCTTAACCTTGGCGTGATTTCCAAGCCCCTAATGCTGGTGAACTCAAACCTATATTTGCATTGTGTGTTTTGGGCAGTGATAATAAAGCGCTGTCACATTCCCAAGCGTCTGCTGTCTCAGCGCCAGCTGTGTCCTCTACTAATATTCAGGTGTTCAGGGTTGGCTGTCTGGGAGCTCAACGGTCTCTTTATCTTCAGTTTTTTTTTTCCTTTTTTTTCTCTCTCTGCAGTAATGATATCAGCTGACAGAGGCACAAGTGTTTTGCTAAGTGCAAAGTACGTCTCATGACTTGTTTGCTCAACTGCAGTGAGGAAGCCTATGGGGCCGCTCACACATATTCTAGCATTCAAAAGTGACAATGAAAAAAAATGACCATGGTAACCATAGTTTCTTCCAATAACATTTATTTTTGCTACTGTAAAACTATGACATGTAATATATACAGTGTTCAGAATATTTCTGTTACTTTGATTGTCTTTTTTTTTTTTTTTTTTTTTACCATGTTAGCTACGGTCCCAATGTTTCAGTATAAAAACAGTAACTGTAATAATAACTCTCGTATTTTGGCAACACATCTCGTGTGAACGCTCCCATGGTCACCTTTCAAGTAGCTTTTAGTCATCCACCTTTACACCTCCACCTAAAGTGTAATCTTTGACACCGCCTAACTGAACGTTTCATAAGAACCTGGCTTGTCTTATCAGCGAGCCTGTTATAGTTTCCTCATTAAAGCGTCATCATCTGTACGCAAGCACAACACTGCCATGCAAAGTGTGATTTATTGTCTGATAAGAGCAATTATGTTGTTAAGGGTGTGATTTGTATCTCTATTTATTGGGAAAATGGGTTGTATGTTATAGTTTAGTGATGATCTGAATTCTTCTTGAATTCACTATGAAATCAAAATGGACAATTTTTCTTATTTTTTTTATGGAATACGGCAGTATTTATTTCAAATGATTTATCCGTGCACATCATTTTTTTTTTTTCTTTATTCATGTGGCCTCGTAATATTTTATCGTAATAACTTCCCCTTCCTCTTGCAGTGACATCTCTTCTCTGATGGTGTGTTTACTGGCGTGAGGGCGGGGCAACCTGTCACTCACATGAGATCCACCAATAGCAAACCACAACCATCCAATCAATTCCCCATGGACAAAATCAAGTCCCGCCCTACATTTTTTCTTGTTCGAGAAGCGTTTCACTCGGATATACGTCACAATAGGCATGAAAAGACTATTGCAACTTCTGTTTCATGCCAACTTTACACTATAAAGCCATGTTTCCCTCTTTGACTTTCTTTATACGTGGAGCAATAAAATATGTTTTGTATATACAAAAAATGCAGGTTTGGAATGACATGAGGATATGTAAATGCTGATGCTGATCAAGAATTAAAAATACATTCTTTGGTACAATTAAAAGAATGATTAATCTGAAAATGACTAACATGTGTGTCAATGTGAGTGAATGAATACAGGGAGGGAGGTGACAGTGTTTCCTATTCTGAAATGTGTAATTATCCAGAGGACTGCTGTATTGTGCCTATTTTGGACAAGCACTGACACAGATGGATTTGACCACAGAGGCTTGCAGTATCAAGGGCCTCTCTTTATTTCTGCTCTGCTTTCTCTCTTTCCGAGGAGAGACATCAGCTTTAAATGAAACAACCTGCTGTAGCCGCTCTGTTCAACCAAGCCAAACTGCCACAGCACACCTTTTATATTGAATAAGCTACAATGTCAACAGAGACTTTCCCCTTGAGCCTTTTGCAGAAAATGTGCAGATATGTATATATTAACTTAATTTTCACAATGGGTTACATAGTTGTTATATTGCATTAGGTCCAGAGAACATGCATGGATGCCATACGATACAAGTGTTTTGCTTCTTTCACTGAATCTGCGATCCATAAACCTGACAGTCAATCATAACAAAGATGTTTTACATAAGCAAAATGAACAGGGGAAAAAAGAGTTCACAGAGAAACAATATGCGATCCAATAACATCTAAAGATTTTTTTAATGTTTACTGGAATTGGATTTTCCACAATTATGAAATTCCCAATTTTTAAAATCTTTTTAGATCCTCGTAGTAAAGAAAACATCCCACATTCTGTTGTAGCTTGCAAAGTTTTATTCTTCAATCAAAAACCTTTTTCAGTCATTTTCCTAAAATAAAAAGAAAGAATAAATAAATAAATACACAAACAAACAGAGCACATGTTAATTGGATGCATCTTGCTATGTGACCTTATGCATTAGCCTATCTAATTATCTGTGCCATGGCTTTGCTAAAACAAATGCATGTCTTCATTATGCAGTTGCAGCATGTTCACTGTGAGAGAAAAGCTGCTTTGTGAGCTCTGTGCCTGAACCTTGTGATTTGATCAGATTTATTGAATCTTTTCGGAGCGATTCTGAGAAAAGGCAAGCGATTTGCAATTATGAACAAATGCTATGTTTCAGAAGCAACAGAAATGTCAGTATCAGTACCAAGCCAGTCAGTGAGGCAGCGTTTTTGTATGAATGCCATCGTGTCTAATGATCTCGAATGAATTCTAACTCTTTACATATAACTGAACACATATTTAATGTCTACAATTCTTTCTTCTTTTTCCTCTGAAGAAATGGATTCATCTCAGCAGGAAATGTTCTCAGAACTTTATCTAAAGTTCTGGCAAGGTTCTCTCAAAGTTATGAGCAAACATTCTTCTAGTAACATTTCTAGAGTGTATTATCAGTGCCTGTCCACTTTTTTCAGCAGCGTTGAATCCATTATTTCTCCCATAGGAATAGTCTTCATTAAAGCTTTATAAGCCATGAACCAAGCCAATCAGCTACAAGGTGAAGTTTATTGCAAATATGGATATATTCAAATATTTAAGTATTTTGAGACTGCAGAGGGATACAATTACGTCATTTGCAGTGCTTCATGGGAGTGGGAGGAGCTAAAGAGATCTTTTGGCGTTTAGCTTGATTTGACTCTCTGATTGGGGTAATTTTCTGTACAGCATCATGGGTAATGTAGTTTTCCACCAGTAATTCTGCTGTGAAACATGATTATTTTAGTTAGAAATAATGCTGGTTAATGGCTTCAACAGAAGCAAATACTATCAATTAATAACCTCGTAGCTCACAGTAGGGCTGTCTTTAAATGTTTCTAATTTATCATTAAAAATTTATTTTCCCCATGAAAGTTATATGTTGTTTAATAATCTTCTCAAGCATTACAACAAAACTACAATTTTTCAACTTTTCAGGCATTTTCAGATGAAGCAACCTAAGTGTTTCTCATATATGACTGACAGAAAGTGTACTTCTTGCACCCTCCATCTTGATTATTCATACTCTTTCCTTCTGAATGAAGCTGGGTGGCATTCGCCCATTCTAAAATATTATGACAACAGTTGTGGATCTGATTTCACAGATACTCCTCTGAAGCACGGTGGAGGTCCGCTGAACGACAGGCTCTAAAGAAGCTTTGTTTGACATGGCCAGACCCTCTTTATACCTACAAATGTTTCATAAGTCTGGGGCACAATTTACGACAGACATGTGGGTGTCTCATTGCTCCAAGAGAATTAATCTTTTTTCGTCTGTCAAATGAAGTGTGTTTCAATCCAGCACAGGTGTGACTCACTAAAACTGTTTGTACTGTAGCACTGGAGGCAAAGGCTTTGTACTTGGCATTTAGAGTTTTATAGAGCCAGCTGTTTCTGAGTTACATGTATGTGACTTGAATAATGTTTAAGATACACTTTTGTTGCCTTTTGATGATATTCAATTTGTCTACCCTTGTGAAAAAGAAATGTGCTTAATTGTATTGAATGTGCACTTGTAGTGTATTTCAATTCTTAAAAGTATATATTACAAAAATTATTTTCATTATATTAATCATTCATTATTCATATTCATTATATTAATGAAATAAAATGCAACTTAAGTGTACTTAAAGAGAGTTCACTTATATGACTATATTTCCTAACACACTTAAGTGCACTTTTTAAAAGTGAACTCAGCTTCTGACATAAATTACATTAAAGTATATTTTAATTTGCTTTGCTTGAAAATGTTTGTCAGTAAATTCAGCAGTACACTATAACTAGGGGTGTGATGACTAGCTCACGAGACAAGACGATACATGATATTTGGATTCTCGAGACGAGATGATATTTTAACCCTATTTTTAAGAAATCTTCAGTGATGAAATATATGCAAATATATGTGCATTTTGAAATGTTTTAATTAATCTAGGGCTTTCACTAACAATTATTTTTGTAATTGAGTAATCATTTGATTATTTTGACAACTGATTATTCGATAATATTGTGTTTGTGGTAATAAAAATAGACCTAAGTGAACAATAGCTCTAAAATGATTTAAAATACATATAAATTAACAATGAGGCAATAATAATTGGTTCAAATAAAGTATCACAAACAAGTAATCATATGGTTTTATTGAACACCAAGTTAAAATACATAATGTAAACTTATGTACATTACAAATTATAATAAATGTCTGCAGAGGGCGCCACACTGATTGTTGATTGTGATTGTTGTTGTTACACTTTACAGCATGATTAAATCCTTGTTTAATACTGGCCAAACATTTAAATAAAATCTCCATTTATCTTTAATATTTGGCCACTTCTTTACAATAGAAATGCTACAGCACTGTAATTTCTTAAACAAGAACATGTGGACATCAAAACATGCAAACTCAGAGTGAGGGTTTAAACTTTTATTTTGAAATTGTGATAAACAATTTGCATATTTAGACACATATTAATGTATTCTCCTGTGTAGGCATAGGTTTATTTGGAGAATTTAAAGACGGGTCCTCCAGTAATGGGCCAGTTTTGGCCATGATTGGGCTAGTTTCATTAGCAATAGGGCAGGTTTTTTTGCTGCCCTGGCAATCCTGATTATGACTTGCTTTTTTTCTGCAGAATACAAAAAAAGATATTTGGAATTTGGAACAAAATGAATAAATGATGACAGAATTTTAATTTGGGGGTAACTATCCCTTTAAGTGTGCGGATCTTCCTACTGAAGTTATAATCAGAGTATTTTAATATTCATTATAATATTGAGTATATCTCCCAGCTCTAGTTGTGTCAATCAGATATGTTGTGTCATTTGAGTGCCCATTAAAGGGCCTGTGTCTTGTTAAGTAGTGATAACAGAGATGTTACTATGCGTCATGTGTAGAGTAAGTGGGTGGGTCACTGATTTGTTTGGACCCCGGGGCACATGGCATTTTGTCTCTGAGTCACCTTAGTAAAAATCCCAGCTGTGTAAATGGCTTACGGCATGTATGTAAAATGTAAATGCAACGCGCCGCACGCAACACGAGTCAACACTGCGGAGGGTGTGTGAACACTCCAGGGATCTAGAACATGCTTTTCAGTGTGTGAAATACAGGTTACTACTCAGATAAAAGCACATAAAGGAGGGATATCTTAATGTTGATGCCTAGCAGAATGTTTATGCTGCTGTTTTCCAAATACTTAAAGTGGATGGTGACTATCAAGTAGCCTACCTCAAAGGTAGAAAAAAAAAAAAAAAAAAAAAGGTCTAAACATCTTGGATGATGCTTTCTTTACGTCTTTTGCCTTTTGTGTGATCAATAATGATCTACTGGTAAAAAAAATAAAAAAAAATAGCAAAGATTAAAAGCTATAGTGTCTTCAGCATCCCTTGGATGTATAAACTGTATGTAATGTTTTCAGACACTTTATTTCATGTTAATAGCAATTAAATTAAAATGTATTATAGTTAACAAGATATGCAATTAGTTGAACTTAAGAGTGCTTTTTGACCCAAGTCCTATCTTTATATGCAATTACATAATTATTAGTCTGTTGAAACATGGTTAAAGTGTAATGCTGAATGTACTGAAAAGCATTTATGGTAAACTAAAATATAATTTCATGTAATTTTTATTGATTTTATTTTATTTTATTAAAGTCATTTAAACTGTACTTTGATTTTTAGAAATTATTACAAAGTGCACTTTTTAAAAGTGTACTCAACTGTGTTAGGAAACAGTCATGAAAGTGTACTCTCTTTAAGTACACTTAAGAAACATTTTATTTAATTAATATTACAGAATATTATCTGCAAGTACAGCTTTTTAAAAATATATGAATTTAAAGATGTACATCTTACCGTTTTTACAAAGGTTCACATTTTCATGAGCAGGGCAGATATCAACGTTGTCTTTAATTGAGTAAGAACACTTTGTAGTTCATTCCTGTAAAGTCAGACTTACATTTTTTAGATGAGGTGTCCCTATCCTAGCGTGTCAGGACACATACAGACGTGTCCAAAGGCAGAACTATAATTCTGGCCACTCCAATATTCTCTGAGGATTCATTATCTCTTTTCACCTAATGTGGAAGCCAAGGAAAAGACAAATGAGAGAGAGAGCTAAAGGAGGTGAGGGGCTTCTGAGTAGGACAGAGTGGAAGAAGGACCTGTTGTGTAGTCACTACTCTTTATGTTTTGTTGCTTCCTTTGTTGTGATAAACCATATTCTAGTCTTCATCTTTGTGGCTATAAACAAGTGCAGACAACACTTTTTTATATAGGGTCACTGGAACACACAGCACTTGTTAGGACAAATATGAAGAATATGAAGGTCTGTTTCAAATCTTAGTGAGTTGCCTTCTACTGCTTATGTCTAAGGTAGAATCCTAACTGCATTGGATCCACATCAATCACAGATTTTTGACACTCTACATCCGCAGTAGATCACAAATAGCACCCCTTACCTGCAGGAGACTCGACTCACAATTGATTCCAATAGTTTAATGTTAGCATGATGCTAAGCTAACAGTGCAATTGTACTTCAGTTTTGATGTGAACGCTTAGTGTATAGCTTTCCACAAAGCATTCTTGAATTACAACCATTTATGTTTGGATAGTGCATTTTCATGTCTATGTGAAAAGAGGTTGACAGTTATTTAAACCTGTTTTTCTCAAAATTCCGTTCCTGAAAATCAGCGATTAGCCGAATTCAGATAACCATAACTTTTGTTACAGACAATCTATCAAAGAAGTAAAAACAGATTTGGAAAGGGCTCAAATCTAGCTCATATGGTATTGAAACCTGTGATATGTAAAATTTCACCATATGATGGGTTTTCGCAGATCACACCACATATATTAAAATAATGTGACTCTAATTTCAATTAAAATGCTAAAATACACATAAAATCAAGATGTAACCTAAACTTATATTTGTCTTAGAAATTGTTGAAGGCCTTATTGGCCTTCAAGTCAAAAGATCCCTGCTCTAAAAATAAATAGATTCAGTGTGTCAAATGCTGAGATTTCTTCTGAAAATAGTGTGCTAGATTACTTAACTAAACACATTAAGAAGTTACTCTAAATTGTATTGATAGGTACAACAGTTCACTAAAAAATAAAAATGTTCTCCTCACCTTCATTTCTTGAGCATGCTTGAATGAACAAATATTGCCTAAAACAGTCATTTTTTTAACTATATAAAAATACTTTTACCAATCCTTTTTTTGTATCAAATAAATTATAAGTAGGTTGTATTTGGTCAATTAATTATAATTGATGATTAAAATCTGGTCTTGGCCAAAATAATGTAGAACAGACTGTTTTGGAACAAACCAAGAATTTTCCTTTGACCTACAGTGTCTCAAAAGACAGGTGCATTTTAACAGTTTAGTCGAAATCAAGACTTCCAGCAGGAATTAGTCCTGATGATTTAATGAAGATCTCATCCATTATGAATTAGACTGCTTCTCTCTGTGATGCTCAGACTTCCACCAGTCTGAGAGTAAGATGGAGAGGGGTGAAATGAGTTTGACATGACCTGACCCCAGCTGTTAGCTCAAACGCACCCCAACACTTTCCACACATTGGCTGACCCCGTGCTGAGAGTCCCGTCGGGTGAGGAAATGGCCTGTCTGCTACCTGCCATGGGAAAGAGACGTCATTACCCCATCATTTTTTATGGGTCTGTTTTCCATCTCTCAGCCTCACTAATGCGCTATTTAGAGTGTTAGTCATAGCTCACTCTCATGCAAGTGGAATCTAAGATAGATAGATAGACAGATCTATAGATAGAGGGAGAGATGAGAGGGAAGGAGTACTTGTGTGGAGGATTGTTAGTTATTAGGCCTCTAATAGATTCCTCTTCTTTTAATAGGTCACATTTACATCACAGTCTCTGGAAGATTCATAAAATAAAACAGAGCTCTTGGCATCATGAGCCACACTTCGAAACATGCTGAATAAAGGTGAACTTGCGTGTTTTACCATTAATACTTAGCAGATGTTTAGAGGAAACAGACAAAGGTGATGATAAAATGCACAAAAAGTACATAAAGCAATCAGAAGGATAGTTCACACAAAAATGAAAACCATCATCTGCTGATTCACCGACTCACTCTCATGTCATGAAACACAAAAATGTACAGGTTAATACTTTTTTAAATAACATTTTCAAAGGACTCTTTACATGTCATGTGGTGTAACCATCATGTAAAGAGTAATAACATATTTTCCTTACACCTGTACATTTTAATGATAAAATCTGAATAATTATAATAATAATAAATATTTTTAAAAGGTTTAAGTTTTTTTGGAGTCGCACCACATGACTTTTTACAACCTATGATTTGAGTTTTTTCCCTCATGGTTCTGCATGACTTTAAAAATATTAAGAATCAGCTAGCAGGTTTGCCAAAATATTAATCATGAAAATATAAAATATACAAAACTACTTAATAAGGTTTTGTTTTCTTCTTTTAATTAGTTTTTCTCCCCTCATTATGATATCAGGACAGTTGTATTACTCTGATATTTTAACTTTATTCCTCAGAAATCACATGATTATCATGGAAGATGTGTATTCAAGTCATGAATGAATTGCATGTATTTTTAGATAAATTAGCAGCCTTTACATTTTGCTACATGACAATCTTCCTTTTTGAGTGAACTGTCCCTTTAACCTTTTGTTCTGAATCTCCTGTGGTTTGGTGAATGCAGACGCGTGTCTGTATTTGTGTGTATGTGTGTGTGTGTGTGTGTGTGTGTATCAGTGAGCCTCTCATTAATGCACAAACTCTCTGGAGTCTCACTGTAACAATGGTTAATACACATGAAAGTTGATTTCTGCCTGACGCGCACACACACACACACACACACACACACACACACACACACACACACACACACACACACACACACACACACACAGATCTCTGGGGACACTCAGGCTCATGGCTGGCAGTAATGTTTTATAGTGACTAGGTAATCAGAAGCCTTGTTGGGAAGCATGATGTAATAGGTAAATTTATTAGGATTAGCAATGTGTCATTAAAAGGCATCTGACTCAATGCACATTCACAAGTGGACTCATCATACCATTGTTTTGCTGTGTTTTACATGGCATGCTTGTGTCTTGGAAGAATAAACTTGCATTTATCATTTTCCCTGGACTATTAACAATTTCTGTCATGGAAAATATTCAGGGGGACTCTAGGATTTCAGTACAAAGGGAGCCTTAGTTTTTGGACATGAGCTGATGTGGCATGCAAGATGTCACAACTAGTTTTAATATCAACTTGAATGACAATTGTTTTTAAATATACAAATTATGGCATCTGTTTTTTGCATGTTGTAGTTGTTTGCAGCTGTTGTCATTTACTCATCCTCATGCTATTTTAAACCCATTTGACTTTCTTTCTTGCGTGGGCCACAAAAGGAGATGTGTTGCAGAAAAGCCGCTCTTTTCTACACACTGTTGAGCTTAAAAAAAAATTGCTTTTTAAGCAATATTATAACAGATTTCTGAGAGGAAAGGGCTGAAAAGATTTATGTAAAATCTTCCCCTCCATTGATGATTTGCTTGGACTGTTTATTGTGATACATTTACGGTGCTTTTTTGTCCTTTTTGGTGCTCAATGGGTCATTCTGCTAAAGGTTTATTTTTGTGTCCCACAAATAAAAGAAAGTCATGCATGTTTGTGATATCATGAGTGTGAGCAAATGATGACAAAAGTTAATTAATTAATGAAACAAAAGGCTACCAAGTGCACTTAAAGAGAGAGAGTACACTTTCATGACTGTTTCTTAACACACTAAAGTACACTTTGCAATAATGTCAGATTAAAAGTACATTTTAAAGTGCTATTTTAGAGGTTTGTTAAATGTCTCTTGTGATTGGTCTACTCTGCTCTGATTGGTCAGATGGCCCTGTCTGTTGTGATTGGTCTACTCTGCTCTGATTGGTCAGATGGCCTAGTATCTTGTGATTGGTCTGCTCTGCTCTGATTGGTCAGATGGCCTAGTATCTTGTGATCGGTCTGCTCTGCTCTGATTGGTCAGGGGCACGTTCAAGCTCAAACCAGTGTGCAACGTTTTGCTATGGTTTCCGGGTTGAACGACATGTTTCCTGGAGACTGTGTGCAACGGGGTTTGAGATACGTTACCTCTTGTTTGGTGGTTGTGTCGAAAATGTCAGCCCAATCAGCAACAGCATGTATATAAACCACGCGGTATTAAGTAGTGGTAAGTAGTGGATTATCCTTCATCTGAAATGTTTGTCTTTTAATCCTGAAATGTGAGGCAAATGTTGGATCACAATAATTAGAAGTTTCCACAAATCCCTTCACTTGATTCGGATGTTCCCTTTTATTCTGGACGGCAAGGGCAGTTACTGTAACATTGAGCGTATTTTGCAGTATTAAACACGTATTTATATCGATTTCATCAGGCTCCGAAAATTCTTCAAAAAGAACTCAAAGAATGGCCTTCTCATCTGCCATATTCGCAAAGCTTGCGTCATCAGAACAGGGTGTTCAACGCACCACCGTTCCCATTTAAAAACATTTTGTCGGGGCTGAACGCAGCCCTGTTGTGATTGGTTTACTCTTCTCTGATTGGTTAGATTGCCTAGTCTGTTATGATTGGTCTACTCTGCTCTGATTGGTCAGATGGCCCAGTCTGTTGTGATTGGTCCACCGCATACAGCTGAAACAAAACAGACATAAATTTAGTTCAGTATCTGCTTATGTGTATCTAAAGCTCTATAGCAAGACAAACCACGGACACTAAAATGTAGGACAGTTTCAGCACAGAATCATGCGCGACCATTTATTTGTGATTTTCTGTAAAATGTGTCACTTTGATATCATGTCAGTCAAAACCATCCCTTTCAGTCACCTGACTCAATGTGTACTAATAAATGTTCAGTGCAATCATGAGATGGTCAGTTAGAGTATAGCTGTTGTTGCTAAAACATTAAGCAGAGTGCCTTCCTTTTAGCAGCTATCTTATTCCTTTCTTCTTTGTGCCCCTTTTCCATGACTTTTTGTTCTTTCTCTGTCTCTGTGGAAGGGCCTTCCTAGCATTCCTGCTCTCAGCGGGCTGCCCTTGGGACACTGCCAGAGGTTAATACAGATGTTGCTGTGCATCTGCTGGCCAAAGCAGCTGTACGGGAACTTTATCTGCTCAAAGTCCAAACACACACACACACACACACACACACACACACACACACACACACACACACACACACACACACACACACACACACACACACACACACACACACACACACACAAACTTACCCCCCACTTCCTTCTGTCCCTGTTTCCACACACACACGTTTGTCTTTGGGAATTGTGGGGACATTCCATAGGCGTAATGGTTTTTATACTGTACTGTACTGTATTTTCTATCGCCCTACACCAACCCTACCCCTTAACCTACCCATCACAGGAAACTTTGCACATTTTTACTTTCTCCACAAAACTCATTCTGCATGATTTATAAGCCTTTTGAAAATAGGGGTAATGTCCTCATAAGTCACCCTTCTCCTTGTAATACCTATGTCATTATACAAATTTGTGTCCTGATATGTCACAAAAACACGCACGCGCACACACACGCGCACACACACGCGCACACACACACACACACACACACACACGCGCGCGCACACACACACACACACACACACACACACACACACACACACACACACACACACACACACACACACACACACATGTTTGTTTTTGTGAATTGTGGGGACTTTCCATAGACTTCAATGCATTTTACACTGAACAAACTGTACATTCTATCCCCCTACCCTGCCCCTACCCCTAAACCTAACCCTCACAGGAAACTGTGCAAACTTTTACTTTTTCACAAAAACTCATTCTATATGATTTATAAACCCATTTACATTGTGGGGACCGCTGGCTGGTCCCCACGATGTAGGTGAACTCAGGTTTATATTACATCATGGGGACATTTGGTCCCCACAATGTAATATAAACAAAAGCACACACACACACACACACACACACACACACACACACACACACACACACACACACACACACACACACACACACACACACACACACACACAGAATCTCACCTGCTGCACTTATTTTCCAACACTCTTTTCCAAGCATATAAACTGTAGGTCTAGACATGTCAGTTCCTTCTGTGAAGGACTTGTGTTTGCTGGTTGTTGATTTGACTGGTGCAGATGGACAAGTCTTGGAAGTTATAACAAATGATAGAGAGTGAGTGAGAGAGAGGAAGATTACCTCTCATTAAGAGAAAATTTTCCCATCGGCCTGCCTTGGCACCAAATAAAAGGGAAGTTTTTGACAGAATTTGTTTCCTCTTGTTGAATTTGATTAGTACTCTTGCCTTGACATGTTGTCTTGTGTAACTGAAGTGTTACTTTTCTGCCACTTGGAGATCACAATTGCTGCTTTCTATATTTAAAGCTGCACTATGTAACTTTTTTTGGTCAAAATTAACAAAATTGAAATAATGAGTCAATACACCATCAATCCTTCTTTATCCATTCAGTATGGTATGCCCATTATAAGTGTTTATATTTTAGACCTATCTGGATGGTTTTCATGGAAAATTGTGTACTTTGACACGTCTGGTGTGGGTGTGGCAGAGGTTAGTTTTCACAATGAGCAAAAAAAGTTGACATGGAGCAGCAAAATCGGCAACCTCCGGGGAATCACCTGTTAAAAAAAGAAAAAGAAAAAAAGCAAACAGAGGAGAGTCTGCTGGCAAAAAAGAGACTGTGACAGAGCTCGTAATAAAACAAGAATCAGCATTAGCTTGGCGTTTTGGAGATGGCAAGAACTGAGGGATTTGTAATGTTGTCAAAGTGACATGGAGA
The DNA here is from genome assembly GCF_024489055.1 of Chanodichthys erythropterus. Classification (NCBI taxonomy): domain Eukaryota; kingdom Metazoa; phylum Chordata; class Actinopteri; order Cypriniformes; family Xenocyprididae; genus Chanodichthys; species Chanodichthys erythropterus. Next base: position 6,509,909 of record NC_090240.1, on the reverse strand, counting down.
TGATGTGTTTTTATTACTCAACAGGTGAATAAGGTATTTTATTGAAGCGAAAAACAAACGTAATGTCTGCACACTGATAACTGCTCCATAAAATTATTTATTGCAACGTTTCAACCATCAGGTCTTCGTCAGGCACTGATGAACGAAACGTTGCAACAAATACTTTTATGGAGCAGTTATATCAGTGTGCAGACATTACGTTTGTTTTTTTGCCTTAATTTTTTTTTTTTTGCTTCAGTTTGTCTCCTTTGGCCTGCACCTGAGCCTTGTTTGGGTTTGAGGAATGTGCAGAGTTTTTTTTTTTTTTTTGTATTTTTGAATTTAAGGTATTTTATTGAACAGTTAAATTGCCATATGTAGCTCTCTAACAGAGTTAATTGTAAAGCATGATTTATTGTGAAGGCTCATTTCATTATGGTTGTTGTTGTGCTGGAGATTTTTTTTTTCAATGAAGTACCGTGTTTATTACTGGGTAAAGCTGCATTAACGTCTTCAGCTAGTCAGCTTCAAATCCTTTCCATCTAAACTGGTTTCATCTCTTAAGCCTAGCAGTGAATGTTTTATGAGCAGTAGGATAATCATATTCATCCGCAATGTTCTTCCACAAAATGCATGCAACATTTTGTAACCCTTAGAGGGCCAAACATTACATAGTGTACCTTTAATTTCTTTTTTTTGCATTTGTTTTATCACTTTTTTTGCTTTTTCTCTGTCCTTTTCTCTTTGTGAAGGGATAAAGCTCAACTTGCCCATTTGTTCTTGGTGCGAGTGCAGTTCCCCGCCTGTCCCGTCTGCACACAGCTTCAGAGCATCAACATTGTGTAACATTGTTATAGAGAAGCAGGCCACAGATCTTGCTGTGCTGGGAAATATCAGACAAAGTGCAACAAAAGATTCCTCAGCTGTTTTCTTTAGTCCATTCAACACAATATAAAAACTATAAGAAGAATCTGAAGAACAAATGCAAGGAATGTCAGTGCATTGATGTCAGTTTTGAGTTTGACTCATTGACTCTTCACAGAGAGCCAGACATGAAGAATGTATTAGTAGCACTGTTTTGTCCTCCTTGAACTGATGCCTAACCAAACCCTGAGATCCACACTTCATTTGGAAGAATATAATTTTTTAAAATGAAAAGCTTCTTCAAAGAAAAAAAAATATATACTATCAGCTCAAGAAACACTAGAATATACTAGAAAAAAAAATAATTTGTTAAAAAAAATCCCCTTAAAACCCTAACCAACATTCCCGTGTGACATGTTGTGACAGAGTGTCCATATATTTGCATGTATTCCTGCTTGTGTGTGTATAAAAAGGATTGTCTTGTACACAGAACATCATAATGCATCACAGGATGTTAGCACATACTATGAGCCAAATAAAAACCCATTACTGTACAGCCGAGCAATAACTGCAAGGCATCATTTATGAGAACCTGAAATGTGTGTCAAATTAGTCTGAAAAATGAATACGGCAAATATTACATCAGTTTATTAAGGAAATGCTTAATCCGCAAGCAGCTTGGAGCTAAACAGGATTCTTTCATTAATTCACTAAGAGTTTCTGGATCTAATTAAACTAAATAAACAACAGTGCAACAGTACAATCCAAACACACTGTGATGTATGTGATGGGGCCTTTGCTAATGCGGATTGATGTTTATTTTCCGTTTCTGTGTTTGCATACGTTATTGATTGTACATTTGTATGCATATTAAAAAAAACAAGATGAGAAAGGTGTATATTGGTGGTCTCTGGGCGATGTTTTGGTCTCTGAAAAACACCTGCTGGTTCATAGCTTGTGTAACGAGGCGGGAGACTCAGAGAAATCCATGTGCAGCTTTTATTAAAGAGTAATCGTAGTAGTACAGGCAAGGGTCAGAGAACAGCAGATACAGTGTCAGAGGCAAGACGTAATCAGAATCGGTACCAGGCAGACAGTCAGGGCGGGCGGCAGACAAGGCAGGAGAATCCAGCGAACAGGCAGTAGAATCACAAGGCAGGCGGCAGACAGAATACAGAGGTAATAAACAGTCCAGGGTCATACACGGGGAAACAATACAAAGGTAAATAACGCTCAGAAATGTCAGACTACGCAGAACAAGACTTTGCGATAGTGTGTGCGTGCGAGTGTCTTTTATAGTCCCGGATGATAAGGATCAGGTGTGTGTAATCAGTCCAGGTGGGGATTATGGGTAATGTAGTCCAGCATGACTCAGTACTCAGGCGAGGGTGCCCTCAGGTGGTGATCGGGGGGAGCCACAGAGACCGTGTTCATGACAGCTTGTAATTATTAATTCATTATGAACGTGAAAGATTTGCAAGGGGTTTGACTACAGTGATTTCAGTGGCTGTGGCCAGGATGTTCTTTACATTATTAATCTTCTCTGCTGATATTAACTTGCTGTTCAACACATGGATATGCATGCTGATTATTTCTATATCTCTGCCACAAAGAGTTATTTCACCCAAAAATGAAAATTATCCCATAATTCCAAGCTTCCAAGCATTATAATTGGAGTGAATGGTACCCTAGATTTTGAACCCCCAAAAAAAGCTCATCCATCCATCATAAAAGTAATCCATAAGGCTCCAGTGGGTTAAAAAGGCCTTCTGAAGCGAAGCGATGTGTTTTTGTAGGAAAAATATCCTATTTACAACTTTATAAACTAATCACTGGCTTCCGTTCCGTCTGTGCATACATAGGATGTAGCTCCTCTTCTCTTAAATCGATTTTTTTTTAAACTTATAATTTTATAATTTTTGACCAGCTTTTTGTTTCGCTCTATCCTCTGAGCTTCTGTGTTCGTCAGTTCTCACCTGAGCTTACACTATGCCTTTGTCATACGACCTATACATCATACTGGGGTCAGAGGTCAATCTTCCGCCTGAACTCGACTTTCTCGTGAATGCGATGACGGCCGTTATCGGAAGCCAGTGATTAATGTGGATATTTTTCTTACAAAAACGCATTGCTTCAATTCAGAAGGCCTTCATTATCGCCCTGGAGCTGTATGGATTACTTTTATAATGGATGGAAAAATTAATTTTTTTTTTTATATAATTCCAATTGTGTTTGACTGAAAGTAGAAAGTCATACACACCTACAGTAGAATAGCTTGAGGGTGAGTAAATGGGATCATTTTCATTTTTGGGTGAAATACAAAGTTCTGGCATGAAACTCTAGATGGCGCAGGCTAATAGGTCCTTTAACACACCTGCTAATCATCACATCATTATCTATAGGTCACATATGATTGGTTCCTCCTTTTTTAGTAGCCAATGAGCTGCGTGCTTAATCTTTAAATACATGAGTTAGCATTGCTTAGTAGCGCAGCGTGCTTCAGAATCATCTAAGATAAGTACATGGGTTTTACACTATATCACTGCATTTTGTGTAGTCTGCTTTACCAATTCTATGTCATATCAACAGTCTGTTAATGCTTTGAGAGAATTACTAAGCATTTTAGCAGCTAGCGCATATGCATGTGTATAATGATACAGAGACAAGCTTGCTGAACTTAAACGGAAACAGGTTTCGCCTTGTATCACATTCTAACGAAACTACAGCAAGTATTTTGTACAGCAGCAGCAGCAGCAGTAGTATGGATAACAATTCAGATAGCAATGGAGCGGATATCAACAACATAACATAGAACGCAGCAGACGTTGCGGTGCGTGCAGGGCTAAAGTAACCTGTTGCTATGAGTTTGAGATGAGTTTGTGTCGGCTAATGAGTGATCATGCAATGTGAATATGTCATGATTAAAATGCAACAATGTTTTCATCTTATTTACATACTAAGTACATGAGCAGCGTATTCGGATTTTATTGGGCATATACTTTTCATACTACAGAACGAACAGCGATTTTGCAAGGTCGGTAAGTCATTTAATTAATGGATTTCACGTATAATGATATTTATCATTTCTGCTTACTCTAGAGCGTGCCAAGGCAGTTCTCCAACGAGGCAAGAGCGCCTCAGTATGCTTAATGTGTATTTTGTGTTATAATCTGTATAGTATAAACGTGTTGCGCTCTGGATAACATTAGGCGTTTTCTATGCAGCGTGTTGCAGCGGCTGGAAGTGTAGCCGAATTATGGACGCGCTTTGTTGATCTGAGCGGTGGCTGCATGACTGTCAGAAATCTCTCTTTGCTTAAAATGCCGAGGTATTCATTAACAGGAGCGTAAATAAAAGACACTTTGTAGTGTGGTGGTCAGCCATTGACGTAGTCGAACTTGAGTTCGCTACTGAGATAAGTGAACGTTTTACACGCTCGCCGCCATACGTTTCATTTGTGTTTATATGTGAGGACCGACAGCCGGTTGCACGCTGAGAAATTATGTTATAGGATTCACTGTCAAATTGCATCAACCGACATAACCATTTTATATGGGACAAAGATATAATAGAAATGCATTAGAATGCAACTTAGACAAAATAGAATATAAATTAAAAATATTTAGTTTTATTAATCTCATTCACATTATGACTGTAAATCTAAATGTTTCATAGTATTGCTCAACTCAACAACTCTTCAAGGCTGATGTTTCGTGTACCTACGTGTTCGGGCTGGGTCAGCTGAGGCATGTTGGAGTCATGCTCATTAATTTTCCGTTCATCCAAATGAGTTACTTTTAGGAGTATACAGGGTCCAATGACATTTTCAAACGATGCTACGTCATTATACAATTATTTGCTCAGGTGGTCGTGGAGGGTTTCTCATCTCTATTAGCCTGCAACGTTTTACCATTTGTTAAAGCCACACATAATGCGCGTTCTAATTGGTATGTTTGAGCTTTGGCTCAGACACACATAGACATAGGCCACTAGAGCTAAGCCATTCGGCGTGGTAGCCCAGGCACACATAGTCTAATAGACCACTAGAGTTAAGCCATTCGGCGTGGTAGCCCAGGCACACATAGTCTAATAGACCACTAGAGCCAAGCCTTACAGCCCACTGTCGTGGCAAAAATGGGCCGGGCACACATAGATAGTATACACACGGTTCCTATGGCTCTTCGCAGCAGCAGCAGTACATATGTTTTGGCGGTAGATCTGCTGGGGGGGTCAGGGTGAATCATCATCTTGCCTTCTGCTTTGATGGGGGATCTCTGACATACAATACACCGGCTTGTATTGTCCAATATCATGTCACCTGCTTTGTTGGGGGGTTATTCATGTACGCTATATCGTACAGCAGCAGCATGTCTTACTTGCTCACAGCAGCGGGTCGTGTATGAATTGGCAGTAGCAAGTCCCGTACTTGCTCTGCAGCAGCAGCAGCAATAATCAACAGCAGCAGCAGCAATTAAGCAGCAGCAGCAGCAGCGTAGCAGATCTATTCCGCCAAGACCAAAAATATCTACATTGTCATATCCATTACCATACCAAACACTCCGAGAGTTGTCATGACAGAACTAACCCTTTAACACCTGTCACAAAGCAAATGGGATACGTAATGATCAAAGATGATATCTCTTTAATTGTCTATATTGATTTTGTGTACGTAAAAGAATTATCATGCACGTAAATTTTTTTTATGTTTTAATATATTTGTAATTACACATTAGTAATGATAAAGTTGCAATTTAGTCCATTTACTGTAAAAATATTAACTTTAAATGTAATATCGGGTAACACACAGTTAAAATTGTCTGTGAAACTGGGGTTATATGTGGTTAGGGTTAGGATTACGGTTTAGTTTAGGGTTAGTTGCATGTAATCATGCATAATTATATTGTTATTACTACCATAAGTACATGTATTATGTAACAAGGACACTGTAAAATAAAGTGTTACCACAAGTACCTTACATAAGTTTTAGTATGTTAGTCCACACACCTAAGTGTACTTTCAGTTCAATTCAATGGCAGAGTCTAACATACAGCTCTGCAAGAGGGGCAAACGAGAAGAATGTAACATGGAAGAGTGTCAAGGACTGTGAAGGACAGGATGGAGAGAAGCTGAGAAAGAAAGAGTGAGGGATGGAGAAGGAGTTTTCAGGTGTCCTGCTGAGAAGAGGAAGAACACCAGTTGGGGCTGTGGGTGTGAAGGCGGCTGATGGGCATGTGCACTAATCTGTTGTGTCACTGCGGCCTCTCCTCTCATCCTGCCTCAGAGGTGTCAACCTACTGAAACGTGTCACACTTTGACAAGGCCCTTTTTTGCACCACCTGTGATCCCACAATGCTTTGCTACAAATTAACACAAGGGCTGTGTTTAACTCCACTTTTAGACATACAATCGCAAACTTCCCTAAGCACGTCATCTCTGGGGAATCCCCACCGCCATTTTGAAATGCATTCAACTTTGTCAAGTGGGCGAGGGAACATTGGACTTTGAACTAATTGGACAGACCCTCGACCCCTTGATTTTGACAGAAGAAACGAGTCTACACAATATATACACTTCAGGCAGATCCCTAGACCCCAATGCAACACGATTTTGGCATCACAGCATATCACACTTAATTTACCTTCAGTTATTTTGACATGTATTAATATTATTATTATTGTATTAATATTGACATATTATTAATATTAATATTTGTATCTACCTTAAGCTGACTGTTTCTTACACAGTTATAGTTTATTGTATTGTTATTTTCTCCAACAGCCCAAGCATACATACAGGACTAGAACTGTGTGTAAAATAAATTCATAAAGGGAAAAAACAAAACAAAACAAAACAAACAAACAAACAAAAAACAACAACATCATAGCGGTTTCCAAGCGATCAAGGGCTTTGGGCGTTCCATTTAAACGCATTGCAAGGGTTCCCCCAGTAGTGGGCATTCATGCAACGCAAGCAATGGAGGGAAGTTAGCGAGGGAAGGCCATAAGAAATGGACACAGCCAAAGAATGTCACATAGTTTACTTGTAAGTTAAGAAAAGTTAAAACACTTGACTTTAAATAGATGAAATGTTTGAAATTAGGGAGCGTGTGATTTAAAGGGGCCGCAGCGTGAATCGGTGCATAGTTAATGATGCCCCAAAATAGGCAGTTAAAAAAAATTAATTAAACAAATATATGGGGTATTTCGAGCTGAAACTTCACAGACACAATTAGGGGACACCTTAGACTTATATTACATCTTGTAAAAACTGGTTCTAGGGCACCTTTAACTAACTGTTAACTATGACTTTTGCCTCAAACTCCTAATCACTGCTTATTTATAATTAGTAAGGTAGTAAGTTTAGGTATTGAGTAGAATTAAAGGGATTTTTCACCCAAAAATGAAAATTCTGTCATCATTTACTCACCCTCATGTTGTTTCAAACTCATGAGACTTTCGTTCATCTTCGGAACACAAATGAAAATCTTTTTGATGAAATCTGAGAGATTTCTATCCCTCCATTGACAGCTACACAACTGACACTTTGACACTTTACATATAATCATTGATCAGCGAACATAAACAAGCTCAACCAAACCTGCTTGATGTGTGAGAACAATCCTCATTGTTTCTTGAGGAAACTCAAATGTGCTCCGTAACACAAGAATGAACCTCATTGGTTCTCGCATGTCAAGCAAACATGCTTGAGCTTCTGTTTACCACAACTGATGTGTGAGTTGATGAATGTTTATATGTAAATAAAAGCCTAAATTAATCTATTCATCATATAAAGTCATCGAGTCTCTTCAGAAAAGTTGGACTAAACCACTCAATTCATATGGATTAGTTTTACAATGTCTTTATTAATGTTTTGAAGCATCAAAATGGTAGTTGCATAGCTGTCTATGAAGGGACAGAAAGCTCTCAGATTTCATCAAAAATATCTTAATTTGTGTTCCAAAGATAAATGAAAGTTTTATGAGTTTGGAACAACTTGAGGGTGAGTAATTAATGACAGAATATTCATTTTTGGGTGAACTAACCCTTTAAGGGATGTAGAATATGGTCATGCAGAATAAGGCATTAATATGTGCTTTATAAGTATTAATAAACAGTATCCTAGTAATATACATACTAATAGGCGAAATTAATAGTGAGAATTAGACCCTAAACTAAAGTGTTACCTGATTTTTTAAATGTTTTTCAAAGAAGTTATTCTCACCAAGGCTGCATTTATTTAATCAGTAATACAGTAAATGTTGTATAGTGAATATGGACAGAGCACAGATCTGAATGTCCCAGAATGCTTGTTGCGAGCTGGATTTGAAACACTGGGTGTTGTCGGGCGGTCAGGAGGATGTTGGTGAGCCATTTCGTGTAGGTTGTAAGTGATGAAGAGTGACATCATCTCTGCAGTTCTTCTGTGTGTGTGTAACAAGAACAGCTGTGCTCCGTTTAAATGCGAGAGGTCTGCTCGTAATCCCACAACTAAACAGGGTGTGCGTGTGTGTGTGGAGGAAGTGCTTGGTGAGATGCTCAACAGCTCCAGCGCTTCTTTCCTGTGGCCAACACATGTGAGAGAAAGAGACCAGCTGCCAAATTAAGCGGTTTGAGCATGTGCCCTTTAGAACAGCTTAAAAAAAAAAAAAAAAAAAAAAAAAAAACGCAGACAGGAAATGTACCTCATAATTTATAGAGCAAAAACAATGTAGTGACAGTAATTTAATAATAACAATGAGGGGAATGTAAGTGTATGTATGAGCAAGAGACAAAGAGAATTAGAACGAGACGAGGGATAAATAATGTGTGTTTTCATTTGTCTATGTTTAACGGTGTGTTTCCAATTAGAGGTCACATTCATCTCATAATCGTTTTGCGCGTGCGCGCACACACACACACACACACAATGTGTGATGTTTTGGTCTAGCTGCATTGATGTGTTTCAGTGGAGGAAGGTGAGTTTGATTTTTTTATAGTAATTAAGTGCCACACATCACAGGAAAATTAAATTTGTAAACATTTTTTCTGTTACCTACTGATATTCTCTTTAGTGCACAAATAACAAATATCTTGTAACACTTTACATTACCCATTTGTCCCATTAGTTAATGTTAACATTAACAATGAGCAATATATATATATATATATATATAAAGCTTTGTTAATATAAGATAATAAAAATACTGCAAAATAAACTGTTCATTCATCCATTAAATAATATTAACAGATACAACATTGATTTTAATAATGCATTAGTAAATGTTGGAATTTAAGATTAAAGCTGCAGTCCATCCGTTTTACATATTTGTCGCCATCTCTGTTTGAAACCTGCAATTGCAGTTATTTGCGTAATTATAATCTTTACATGGGTTGGGTATCGGCACGGCTCCTCGGCACGGATTAATCTAATTTTTGCTGTCCGTCATAGCACCAGTGTGGATTCTGAACTTCAGAATCACAGATTGTAGTCTTGGAAGTATGACTAATATAAGAATTTTCACCAGAAAATGTCATCTGAACAAGTAAATAACGTCTGCCACTTTTGTTCTGACCAACTGAGAAAATGTTGGTTATTACAATGGAGCTACCAATAGTGATTCAATTTAACTATCGATTAGCTCGGATCATGTCAAACCAAGCAAATTATTATTGTTATACTTTGTTCTCAAATTGTTAATGTTAACAACATCAGCATTGCGTTACTATGTGTATTTAGCGTGTATTAGCGTTAACTGTAGATTTCAATTTCTGTAGCCACTTGGTAGTCCAAAAGACAAAAGTCTTTTGCTTTTGTCTATGGGTGAATCTCCAGTTATGATTGTCATTTGGACCTTTCTGGATTACAATCCAGCATCAAAATGTTAAGTTTAATTATTGCTGCTTCTGTGAGAAAAGGCAATAAATGATCTGCTACCAGCAGCATCCTCACATGATATAGTCTACTAGCTGGGACTTTTTCCTGCAGAAACCCACCAGTAAAGATTTTATTACAAAACATTATTACAAGATTACCGGTGTGAATCGGGCTAAGGTGAGGAGATTTTGAACACTGCCTGGATATATATACTTGCTCAAATTTATTTTGGATCATTTTTAGCCAAAAAACTTTAGGGACTGTGGCTTTAATAAATACCTTTTTTTTTATGAAAATATTTTTTCTTGTTTATGTTCATAGTTCATGTTAAATTGTGTAGTTAACTGGTGTTAATGAATGAGACCTTATTGTAAAGTGCTACCAATATCTTAAAGATAGATAACACAAGCACAACATCAAAACATTTAACAAAAAGAAGTTTATTAGATCATATGTTATTAAACATTGTTCAGCTATATAGCTGCACACAAAATCGCATATCGAGTAGGTACTTTTGTTGTAATATGTAATTACTTCACAACTGAGTCCAGATGTGCTGTTCATTAGTGCTGGGGATTTTCAGTGACACTCTCTACAGGTATACATTGATATGCCAGGTGGCAACAAGTGACTGTATTATGAATGAGTCATTGAATCATTCACTCAAAAGATTCACAACACATTAGGTGTGTTCGACTTGAAGTATCGCAGCAGTGTATGACATCAAAGTACCGCAAGAGTGATTAGAAAGCAAACAGCTCCATATGCTTTTGAATCGCTCTCATTGTACTTTGATGTCATACACTGATCAGTCTGTGCAGTGCCACTTCAAGTCGAACACACCTACTGATTCTTTCAGAAACGAAACACCACTACTGTTTACTCAGAGGCGCAACATTTGATTCTTCTTTGACTTAATTTGGGTCTAACATTATCTAATTACTTATCATTATAATTACTGTTTAGTTTCACTTTAGACATAACTTACTGTGTTTACATGAATACTCGCCAAGATGTGCATTTTGACACATAAATGTATATATTTGACCGCTCAAGCGCAATAAGTTGTGAAAGTGAACTGAATTCAGCACTCGTGTGGGATTTGCGCCATAGAAAGCCACCTGTCAGTACTGAATTCAGTTTTCTGTTGCGGTTTATTGTGCGTTTAATAATTCATCATCAAGCATGTCCTGCTCTTTCTTTCTTCATAGATAAAATATATCGAAAAATCTCTATTGACATCGTCATATTGCCCAGCCTTACTCCACGCCTCCCCTGACATGCTCTCACACCCCACATTTTGAAAACCCCTGGTCTAAACAGTATAGTATGAAAGCTTGTTTCCGCCACTGAATAAAACATAATAATAATAATCGCGACTTTTTATCTCAAAATTCAAATATAAACTCGCAATTGAGTATTATGGTCAGAATAATTCAGATTTTTTTCTCAGAATTGGACTTTATAACTCGCAATTCTGAGTAATATGCGAGTTTATATCTAGCAATTCTGACTTCATTTCTTGCAATTGCAAGTTTATATATCGCAATTCTGAAAAAAAGTCTGAATTGTGAGATGTAAACTCGCAATTGTGAGATAAAAAGTCGCAATAATCTTTTAAATTGTTTTATTCCGTGGCAGAAACAAGCTTCCATAGTATAGACATATCAATACATTTTTCATTTTATTGTGACTATCGCTGACATTTACAATGACAGAATAATAAAACCGTATCCGCAACCATTACTTTCACAGAACGACAGAAGACTTTTACTGTGCTCTTTAGGTATGAAAGGTATAAATGTTGTAAGTATGGAGCATATGCACTCAATCTGCAGAGCTCCAGGTGGGCAACAGGTTCAGCAGGCCTCTGGGGTATCGATCATTACCTCTCATACAAACCAAGCGTATGTTGTGCACATGTGTGAGACTGCAGAAGCAGGAGTGATGCAGGGCATAAGTACTAATGGGATTGTTTGTGTTTGCATGTATTGGGATGAAAAGAAAAAAAAAAGCAGTGGAAACAGGCAGCTGTTCAGATGCCTGTGGATTGAGTTTCTCTAGCTGCTCATATAAATGCTGTCTCCCTCTCTCTTTCTCTCTCTCAGTAATGTTTATTTTACACAGGTAGGACAACCATGCCGTTAGCCACTTGTTTCCTCCCAGAGGAAGTCATAAATGTGCCCGCTTGTGTTTAACTGCGCCCAGCCCTGCTGCTAATGACTGCCATTCATGTGAAGAGGAAGAGAGATAGAGAAAGAGATGGAAATGAAGGGATGATAAGTGAAGAGGTGATGTTTTAGAAGCTGCAGGCATCACGGAATGCTGAGGTGATTATTCCGTTGGATTTGTTCTGGTCACCATCCAGAAACAATATGATGTTTCAAACCAGTTTTTATCCAGATTTCTTACCCTGTCTAGAGGAATGTGAGGAGTTTGCACAACCCACAAAAAAGCTTCAGTTTTGCTTAAGCAGAAGAAACATGCTAGATAGATTAGAAGACACTCATAACCACGCAGAACTAAAGTAGCAACAGATCTTTTCTTCTGAATTGTGATGTACGTCCAAGTGTAAAGGGTTATTGGAAAAAAAAAAAAAAAAAAAAAAAATAGACCAGGGACTTGGTTCAGTTGTTGATTGATTGATTTTTAGATGTGGTCATCACTCTCAAAAGAGGAAACAGATGAACATGAGCTTGCAGGGGTGAGTTTTTAATGGACTAAGTGATTGGAGAAGTCCTGTATACATCACCAGAGATAATTTGTTGTTTTCATTGGAAGATTAGCAGTAATATATTTTTTAAACATTACAAAGTAAAAAGATCGAACTTAAATTTAGGAAGGCTGGCCCGTGTGGTCCGATCCAACAGACAAGCTACTGTAGCTCAAATTGCTCAAGAAGTTCATGCTGGTTCTGATAGAAAAGAGTCAGAATACACAGTGCATCGCAGTTTTTTGTGTATGGGGCTGTATAGCTGCAGACCAGTCAGGGTACCCATGCTGACCCTTGTCCACCGCCAACGTAAGCAACAGAACTGGACCACGGAGCAATGGAAAAAGGTAGTCTGGTCTGATGAATCGCATTTTTTTATACATCACATGGATGGCGTCGCTTACCTGGGGAACACATGGCACCACTATGGGAAGAAGGCAAGCTGGCGTAGGCAGTATGATGCTTTGGGCAATGTTCTGCTGGGAAACCTTGGGTCCTGCCATCCGTGTGGATGTTACTTTGACAAGTTCCACCTACCTAAGCATTGTTGCAGACCATGTACACCCTTTCATGGAAACGGTATTCCCTGGTGGCTGTGGCCTCTTTCAGCAGGATAATGCACCCTGCCACAAAGCAAAAGTGGTTCAGGAGTGGTTTGAGGAGCACAACAACAAGTTTGAGGTGTTGACTTGGTCTCCAGATTCCCCAGATCTCAATCCAATTGAGCATCTGTGGGATGTGCTGAACAAACAAGTCAGATCCATGGAGGCCCCACCTTGCAACTTACAGGTCTTAAAGGATCTGCTGCTAACATATTGGTGCCAGATACCACAGCACACCTTCAAGGGGTCTAGTGGAGTCCATGCCTCGACAGGTCAGGGCTGTTTTGGCAAAAGGGGGATCAACACAATATAAGGAAGGTGGTCATAATGTTATGCCTGATTTGTGTATTTTAAAATGAATTGCATGCCATTTAGCAACACAAGTCAGCTTTTATTAATATGATATTCTAATATTGATCTATATTACTGCAATGTGCAACAAGTGTCTCATATCAGCCACCGAGCGAACGCACAGAGTAGTGTTAACACAACTTTAAACACACTCAAATCTATTTCACGAGTTCACACAAATAAGTCAGATTAGGAATAGGAAGTAACCAGGTGAGTGTGAGGAGACGGGATGGTGGAGGGATGCTGAAAACTGTCAACAAATCATGGGTGAGTTGACTGTGTTTACATATAGGCCTGCACTCATGCTGATTGGGTAGATATGTTGATTACTGATTGTTGACAGCTGGTTGGGATGACATGATGATTGGATAGATTATTTGACCATGCTCCTCCCGAACTTTGTTAATAAAACATCATTTAGTATGATTGTTTTGACCAAGTAAAACAGCTTCATTAGAATGAAATTAAATAATGTGAATTTAAGTGATCAAGTCCTGTTGGATTGCTTTCCCTTGGCTGAGGAGGTGAAGACAACAACTTCCATGATTCCACACTCATTTACGGCTTCATCACGGCTTTGTTATTGTTTTGAATAAGCAACCTCTAGTGGTGAAACTTACATGCTGTGCCTTTAAAGGTGGTATACAATGTTTGCTGTGTATAATAAATGTGCCCCTAGTGGCACAACACAGAACTGCAAAAATATTGACAACATATCCACCTGTCTGCCATTTGGGGTAGGACTACCTTTTTGATCAAAACAACCTATTGACTTGTCAACTAAGCCCCGCTTTAAATACATTTTTAATGTTTTATAGAAACATTAGGACCAGTTCTTACAATATGGTATCAGCTGTAATCACTTTCAAATGAGACTTTTTCAGTTGACAGAGAAGCATTTGTCTTCATTCTGATTTATAGTCTCAATTTTTATCATGTTACTGTATATTCAACATGTCCTGCCCCAATAGAAAATAGTGTTCATTGAACTATTTAATGGGGTATTTAAAAATAATACACTACAAAAGAGCATCACAGATCTTTTGTGAAAGAACAGAAGACTGTATGGAGGCTGGAGAGGAGGCTGCTTCACATCTGCTCGACACAGTCGATAAAGTTCTCTTTAATGTGGAAGCCATGACAGAGAGATTAAGGGCCTGCCGTGGCCCAAGCTCAGAGAGGGTGTGTCTGTCCACAGTGGGAGCGCACCTGCAGCGGGCCACGGGATTGGGGTACTACTTGGATTTGGGCTTTTGAGGGCTTTATGGATGGGCGACGCACGCTTACTTGTGTCATCACTTCTGGCTGCTCTGAGCCTGGAGATCTTATTTATTGGTTACAGGGTGGAACAGAACAACTGCTGCAATCATTCACTCTCTGTGTGTGTGTCCACACAGATGTTTCTTAGAGTAGTTTCGCCATGATGTATCTGTAGCCACGTGCATTGTGTTTGTAGCCATGTGTTTTGAATGTGTGTGTGTGTGTACCTGGTATTCCCTACATTATGGGGACCACAAGGATACTAATACCTTAGTAGACAAGGATAGTAGATCTTATGGGAATTTTTCATTTTTTTTTTTCTCGGTTCCTATGAGGAAAAAAGCTTATAAATCACACTAAATTAAGTGTTTTGAAAATCTAAAAATGCAGAAAGCTTTCTGTGATGGGTAGGTTTAGGGGTAGGGTTAGTGTAGGGTGAGAAAATATACAGTTTGTACAGTATAAAAATCATTACGTCTATGGGAAGTACCCAAAAAAACATAGAAACCAGTGTGTGTGTGTGTGATCTCATTTACTGTGAAGCCGCACATGTGCTCAGACAATGACGCCAAATGAACTAGGGGAAAAATGTGAAGTGACTCTTATTAAATAGTTCAACTATGACACTCCTCTGCTCTCGCTCTGCTGATGCCATTGATGAACAGGTGGCCATTTGAATCATTTGTTTCTGGTTTGGTTGAAAGCATTCAGAACACTGTGTAATTTTGAAGATGCAGCCAAATTGCCCATCACCTAGATTCCTGTTCCCATAGGATCTTTTCTAGTTTTCTTTTCTAACACAGTGGATCCAAAAAGTATTTGGACAGTATTGCAACACAAAAAAATTAATAGATGTCATTAGATGAGAAAATGACAGTGCAAGTAGCATCTACAAACAAATGATTTTCAGAACCATATTTTCACATTATATAGCTTTTGTAAAGGGGTTTTTAGTGGATGTATGAAGTCAGTTATCCTCAAGTTCATTGTCGTAGAAGTTATGCTGCCTATTGTGCATTATGTGCTATCTATATTATTATAAATATGAGTTTCCCAGTCAGAAATTGGACATTGGAAAGCCTCTCAAGTTATATTTACGACTGGGAAACTTTTGATGATAATTTGGATGCTGGGTGAAAAAGCACTACAGTTCAGCTAATTGTATTTAATATACATTTAAGCGATTAGATTGTATAATGATCAAGCACATCGTAAGTTATTATAGTTTTAGTTACTTGTTAATATTATATATTTTAATGTTAAATGTTGGATTGTAATTCTGTATTTGTAATTTTTGGTTTTGGTTTCTTTTTGTCTTTATTGTTTTAAGTATATGTTGTGACAAGGGCGCGTAATGAATGAATGAGCATATGAATTTCCCCTTGTGGGACAATAAAGTTTACCTTCCTTCTTCATTTAAAATATACACAGTACAATCTCCAGAGTTAAATCAACTCTGCTCAGAGTACATATGGCCCCTCTCTAAATAGTGGTTAAGTAACACTGAAGCAGAGTTAAAGTTAATGAGATAATTAAGCAATTAATAAGGCTGTGACTGAAGTCAGTTGTAGTACTTGTGTTTCTCTTTTCTTCAGTGATTCTGCTTGTTAACAGCAGGTGTTCATCACTAATGCACAATCATAATTGCTTATTTATCTCATTAACTTTAACTCTGCTTTAGTGTTATTTTAACACTATTTAGAGAGGGGCCATATGTACTCTGAAGAGAGTTGATTTAACTCTGGAGATTTTGCTGTGTAGTACATTTTAATCTAATTATAAATAATATGCAATTAAGAGACCGAAAACATTACATTCAGTTCACACTTAAAATATATTATTTTAATGTATATTATTTTCTGTGACAAAAATTCTTTTGAAAGAATGCTAAAGTGTAGTTTACATGCATGTCTCTATGCATGTCTCTATGGGTGCTCTGGTCTACATTATCAGTGTGTGTTTGTTTGTCAAGCTCATTCCTGTAGGTAGGTTTACATCATCCATTAAAATCTACAGAGAAATGGAAAAGCACTTAGACCAAACTGTTTGATCTTCCCTGACAGAAGCAGAGAAAGACTAAGGGAGAGACAGAGAGAGGGAAACAGGAAGAGAGATGTGTGTGTGAGAGAGAGAGAGAGAGTGAGACAGAGATAGAACTGTAAAAAGTGCTGCTTTGATACACAATTAAAATAAAGTCCCAAGTTACAGTAAGTGATGACTTCAGAAAGGGAAAAAAGAATGCAAAAAAAAAAAAAAAAATGTACCTACCAAATCTGTAGCCATGTCAATACACTCATGGTGTTCATTTGAGTGAAGTGAATTCACATTTAGCTTGCAACATTTTCTGATTAAACTTTCATCTGTTGGAACTAGTGGTTAGCAAATGTGTTCCATCATATTAGGCCATGGTGCTCATGCAGATAATGTGAGTTTGAATCTAGCTAGCAACCTTTCCTGTTGTTATTTCTTCCTTTTCTCGCCATCATTTCCTCCCTAGTATAATATGAACACTGTAAAAAAACAAACAAACAAACAAACAAACAAAAAACCCTGTAAAATGTATGGTAAAACCCAGCAGCTGTGGTTGCAAAAACTTTACCGTAAAAAATACGGTAGCGCAATTTAAGGTTTTATGGGACAGCACTTAGTTTACTGTCTATTTTGCAGTTCAAAACCATATAATTTAAAGGTTTATATTGTAATAATTACAGTTCCTAACTGTTTATTTTACAATGTACCTGTACAGTAAAAAACTTGTTTCATTAACTGATATGATAATGTTAATTTACCAATCTACTGAAGTTATATCTGTTTTGTACCTTTGTAATACACTGAAAACCACCAAACACAGTGGTGATGAGAGTCACATGATGAATTAAAATTTGTCAAAAGCAGCTTTTCCAAAAGCTGAGAAGGACAATACTAATATATATATAAGGTGCAACTATGACGATAACAGCACAGAGAAACAATATCGCTGGAATCACTCTCAGAATTATATATTTTTTTTCCCAGCTGATGAATGATAAAAACATTGACAGCCAACCAGAATCCACCAGACTTTAAAGAGCTTGAGCATTTAAAGTAACAGTCGACAAAACTGCAGCGCGTGCTTAGAATAAACAGAACGATATTGTCCGCTGGTGTGGATGCTAAAATAGTAATCAATATAGTTATCTTTATATTTATCATTGTTGGTGTGAACGGGCCTTTAGAATGTGTTGAAATCAGCATGTGTTGAATGATGCAGGTTAGTGCAGCTGTCAGATGTGCAAGAACTCTATTCAGTGTTTGTTTTCTTCTGGCTTTGAAACCATAAAAGTATTACATAATAAGAAGCATATTTGTTATGGAGACTTTACTGCTGTAGAGGTCTAGGTGTCTCTGTTAGAGCTGTTGCTCTGTGCCAAGCGGGCACAGGTGGCTCTGGTGTTACGTCTGCCCTGCGAGGGGGCACCCTGGGGGTTCAATGGAAGGGCAGCTCTGAATTAGAACGGTGTGTAAACAATTCCAGTCCTCTGAGAAGAGCGGGACAATGAGACACGGAATGCCCCCTGCTAATCGTCACTGCTGGGTAACTGGATCCATGCGCACTCTCCCTCTATTGCTTTCACCTTACTGCACAGTAGGGCCTTTGTGCTGTTTGCTGCCATTCTAAAGGCGGTATGAAAGAAGGATGAGGAAAGGTGGTGGATGGAGAGGGCAAAGGATGGGTAGAAAAGATGATAAAAGGGTCTGGAGGAGGAGATGAGAGAAGATGAAGGGAGAAAGGGATGAAGGGACAGAGAGTAACTGAGGATAAATGAGGTGAGCAGGTAATAAAGCAATGCTTCACAACTGCTGGGTGACGACCTGAAAATGGGGGTCAGTTCTGTTACAATCATCAGGGAAAAGTAATGCTAAATGCAAATAATAACATGCAATCATAAATGATGCATAAGTAGGGCAGCAAAACAGACATTTTAGCTTCTTAAAATAAGGAAAAATGTAACCTGGTTCACTGAAAATGGAACGAGATACTGTGTCATGTTGTAGACGTCATGGGAATGCCAGGCGTGACTGGTGGCTAAAGCACGTAAAACACATCAATCTTAATTGGCTGACGGCAATACTATGATGTCACATGGACCATCCTTGCATATAAAAGGTTGCCTGTATTAGACGTCATCAGCTTCATTGAAGGAGATGTGCAGGCGTACCCAAGGCATGGCAACGTGACTCAGCATCTCATTCCCTTCTGAAGGAACTGGGGTTAGATACATAACCCTAAGACTTTCCCTTTCGAAGGAACTTAATGTCGTGGCATGGTGTTGACGCTATGGGAACGTTAATACCAACTATGCTGAGGGAATACCTGCTGCAGCTAAGCTGTGAACTATGCACAATCATAGTGAACTAGGCAAAACAATTTTACGGCCGAGCCGGGAGCTGAGCATCAACAATTCACTGGGCACACTATGTGACTTATACAACAGCCTCATTCCCTAATAGCCAGTGACAACAGGTTCTAGGGAAAAAAACCCAGAACTCCATGCTCCAATACTTACTTTGTCCCTATTTTAGCAGAGGAACTCCATCACAGGTAACTCGACTTCCGAAAGCGGGACAGGCACCTGCCTAGAGCTCAGTATCAGAGCTGTATTCCATAAACATTGTCACCACTATGTTCTGGTAGTATGCTTAGTCCATAGACTAAGCACCAGTTAAAATCCAGAGTCGCCCTGTCATGCCAACTTGCCACAGAAAGCGACCCTTGCACAGGGGAGCATACGACCCTACTTAAAACCCCAATAAATAATTGAGGGAGACAACATGAGAGAATGGGAACTAGAGTGCCTGCTCAGATAACTCATTTGTCCAGCTTTACACCTTACTTTTACCTTGGGGAGCGGCTTCACAAAAAAGGGGCACACAAGGCACATCTCAGCGTGTCTAGCTTAAACTGCTGTACAGGGAAGCATACAAGAGGATGGTTAGCAATGTGATATGGCCCATGCCGTGCTTGTTTGTGCTGACACAAAAAAATATGTATATTTCAGTCTGTCCAAGTACGGTTTACAAATGCACTATACAGGTGACAGAGAGAGAGTGGGCATTTCGGCAATGGCTGCTATTTGTGGCGAGCAGGGTGGGCTGAGAGCAGTGGGAACAGCGAGGCTGGTAGCAGGAGTGTTAAAGGGTTAGTTCACTCAAAAATGAAAATTCAGTCATTAATTACTCACCATCATCTCATTCCAAACCCATAAGACCTTCGTTCATCTTACATTCAGCATTTCCAGGTTCTACGTCAGAACACCGGCTCAGTATTGGTCAACACTGATCATGTGAGCAGCACGACACATGGGTGTGATGCTGATGCAGGAGCTGGCCAATAATGAATCACCGTTCTGACGTAGATCCTTTGATTTGTTTTTGTGCACAAAAAGTAGTCTTCTCGCTTCAGAAAATTAAGGTTGAATTGCCATGAGCCATAAGGTGGTAAAGCAGAGGAGGCAGACTCATCTACCTTGGCTCTACCCACCTGCAACCCCCTGATCGAAGCTGCCGCACTGTTTCAGCAGACGCTTGACTTTCATCCCTTTAATTTTTTTTTACAAGAAAAGAAGTCAACAGAGCCTCATCTTAAATGCACATACAAACAAAGTGGCTCCTGAAGACAAAATAGCTGATGACATCTAAAGCAGGTGCCCTTTTATGTGCATGGGTACTCCACATGCTGTCATAGTATTGCCATCAGCCAAATTTGGTGTGTTTTACACATGCTTCAGACACCGGTCACACCCGGACACGTTCCCCTAGCACCATGATGCAGCATTGAGTTTTCTCGAAAGGGAACTTTAATTTCGTGAAAACTTTTTTCTTTTCTTTTATTTAAAATATTACTAATATAATTATTTAAATCTTCTATTCTAGAAGTTTTTTTTTTTTTTTTTTAACTGCTTCAATGATTATTAATATTTGAAAAAAAAAATGGTGCAGCCAACATGTTCATGTTCAAAGTTGTTCAACATGCAGAAAAAATAACATCAAACAGGATATATCATTTTCAGGACTCTTGCAGACCCTCATGACTGTGTCAAGGTCAATAAATCTAACTATGAGATCATTTTTCCTTTATTGGATGAGGCAATGTTACTCCAGGATGTAGAATGTCATGTGGTATGACTCCACAAAAACTTTAAAATAATAATACAAAAAATATTAATGAATTAATATTCATGGTTTTTGTATAAAAATGCTTTCCCTTACATTTATATTTATTCTTTATTTTAGGTTTTTTTTTTCTTTCATATATTCAACTTGTAATTACTTGTTATTACTTTTCATTTGGTTATACCACATGACATTTTTTTGAAGTCATTAAATTTGAACTATTCAAAATTATATAAGTTTTTAAAAATCATAAGAAAACAACATGAATACAAAAAGGACATTTCTAAGAACTAGAATTTTATTTATTATTATGAACAGTCTTCATAATACATATCATTGACCCAAATCATTTTGGCACTGTGTTGGGTCGCTACTTGATGTCCGATGTAAAACCAGTTGAGAACCAGAATAGATCACAGACTCTCGGAATCTATAAAGAGATACGTACAGCTTAATTTTCACACAGTTCAGTCTGTTCAGACCATGATTCACGGCTCTCAGTAGAGCAATGAGGATGACAGCTGCTCTCACTGGCTCTGATGCACTGACTGAAGAGTCAACAAGGCTGCTATTGTCTGTGTGTGTGCAGTACTCTCACACAATGATAAAAGACAGAAGAGGAGTCAGAGAGAGACAGAGAGCTATCTTCAGTCCTTGACAGGGCTTATCATTCACTGAAAAGTTTGACACATTAGATATGTTCTTCTTATGATTTATCTGAAATATTACTGTGTACAATGAGCACATTACACACCAAATACCGTAAGCTCACATACTGTAAGCACAGTAAAGATCATTTTGTGCGACAAGCAGAAGACAAATCATTTTGGCATGAATTTTTTTTTTTACAATGGCTTGATTGTCATTAACCCTATAAAGCCTATACTGATTCATTTTTGATAAGGCCTCTAAATAATCAAATAAATCTTAAAAAGCTGTTGTATACAATCTACTTCATGCCTTCTGTTGTCTGAAGTTTATACTAGTTAATACTTTTTAGTGAGTAAAAGGCCTTTTAATAAAAAACAAAAAACACATCTCCCTTCAGGTCGTGATACGTTTGAGCTGTGAAATCTTTACTCATTTTTATAAAGTGAACATACGGAGAGTATTTCAAGATGAAAACTTACTGAAGAAAAAAAATAAATAAACAAGAACAATTTAGGTTTATTTGATTATACATAATTTTATTTTAAATAAATCCATCAGGCTTTCGAGGAATGTTTATTTGTTCATCTCGCAATCATTATTGTTTTGCATTTCAATATATGTTTTGCCCCAAAATAAAAACTACAGAGCTTTGATAATAAAACTAAGCATTTAAATATCATCTTACTTCTTGATATATTTCACTGTAATCTCACTGTAATTTCACTGATTAAATCACTGTAACCTAGAGCTTCTGTATTCTGTCAGGTCAGTTTGAAGTTATCCATTCGTATAATGTTTGGAAAGAAAAGACAGGTCAACTAAAAACATTTGTCTTTTTTTAATAAAACCTCTACAGCTTTTTTTCTGCCTTTTAAATATAACCACGGTTTCCAAACTTAAAAGGTCATAATTGGCAAAGATGTCACAATGACTGTACACTGTTCGAAAAGGTGTGCAAAAATTGTCCCAAAGCACTTGTTTTTATACTGGCTTTTAAATATCTGTGTTATGCCAGGAACTGTATATACAGTAACTGAAATGGGCCACTGGTTTTACAACGAATGGGAGAAATTGGAACGGCCAATATGGCAGCTTTAGTAAAAGAAGTCTCTCCTTCCAAATGAAAGAGCCAATCGGCAAAGTCACTACATGGTCTTTACGTGAAACTTGCGTTCAACCTTTGCTCTCTACACTGCACATTGCATTGGCTGGAGCAACCTAAAATTTTGTTGTTTTAGCTATTTGAAGAAACAATGTTTATGATACTCATGTCAGATTTTATTGCTGATTTGAAATATATCCATATTTCCACATTCAATTAGAGAGGATCTGTACTTGCAAGACTGAAAATATTTGCTTGATTGCTTTCCCCAGATGGTCGGTGTGTGAACTGAAAGGGACCTTGATTCCGCACTTCCCAAAAAAAAAAAAAAAAAAAAAAAAAAAAACGTGTCGGTACCTGGCTTCTGTAGCCAATTTCACTCTCTTTTCTAATTTCTTGTTTTCAAAGTAAAGAAGATGTAAATCAATCATGATTCCAAAGTATCTGAATTCCAGTGTTACTGTAGGTCATCCAGAAATTAAAATTCTGTCTTCAGTTATCATGTCTTTTAAACATTGTATGATGATGATTATGTTAAACTGCAAATGAGATTTATGAAGGCGAAACTTTTCAGTTCATGACTAATTACATCTTGTCATTAACTAGAAGTTGTATAGACTATTTTTTTGAGGCTTGACAGGCCTTCTGCTTACTGTAAGCTTATATGGAAAACAGCTGTGTGAACATTTCTCAAAACACCTTCTTTTGTCTTCAACCAAAGAAAGAAGATCATACAGTAAACACATGAAGTACACATAAGTAAATGATGACAGAACTTTCATTTTGGGTTGAACAATCTTTTTACTTCAAGTTCCTTGGCTACCAAAACACTCCAGGCTCAGTGTCAGAATCTACCCTCTTTATGAAAAACATTCAGACAGTTTTCACAATGATAAAATGTAAACACAATTTGATCAGCCAGTTTGAATCAAGTCCCAAGCTCACAAAATGTGAGAGATGCCTTCTGCCTCACAGAGTCCAGATGATGGAGGAAATAGTGAAAAAGAAAAAGAGAGAAAGGGCTTGAGAAAAAGACACATAAAGCTGTCTGCAGGACTATGTCTCAATCAGTGGCTCTGGAGAGTTCAAACATCTGTCTAGAAATGTGCTCTGTGTTTATGCATGAAAAACCAGACAGGGGTGGCTTGACTTGCCTTCAGGCAGCAATAGTGAAAATGAAGGTGACATTTGAGTTTAAATGTAAATGAGTTCTAATGTAAATGAGTACAGTGTAAATGCCAAGCTAACTTTCACTGTGGTGGAAATGTTTTGACACTGTTTCGAAGTGCTGATATAAAACGGATGCATCTCTTTTACTGTTTATCTTGTACAGTTGAACATGATAAGGAGTTTTTGCCTGTGAGGCGCCATCACAGAGAATTCCGATTTGACCTGTCCAAGATTCCTGAGGGTGAGGCGGTGACTGCTGCAGAGTTCCGGATCTACAAGGACTTTGTTCCAGAACGCTTTGACAATGAGACCTTCCGCATTAGCGTCTACCAGGTGCTGGAAGAACACTCAGACAGGTACATCTACATTCTACATTCAGTATCTTGGTTAGTTCACCCAAAAATGAAAATTCTGTCATCATTTACTCACCCTCATGTCGTACCAAACACAAGACTTTTGTTCATTTTCAGAACGTCTCGGTTACAAAGGTAACCCTCGTTCCCTGAAGGAGGGAACGGAGACGTACGTCGGACAGACCGACGAATAGGAATCTCGCTAGAGAGGCCAATCTACTTCGAGTGTAACTAAAACGAGCCAATGCACATTGGCATGCCATCATATGCATCAGCTGCTCGCCTCGCAGCGCGGGTATATAATGAGCAGCAGGTGCGTTGCATCTTCAGGTTTTCGCTGAGGAGCCGAACCGGATAGGCGGCAGCATCAGCGGGGTACAGCGACTGTGGCGACGGGACGTACGTCTCCGTTCCCTCCTTCAGGGAACGAGGGTTACCTTTGTAACCGAGACGTTCCCATTCAGTCGGTCACGTTCGACGAACGTCGGACAGACCGACGAATAGGAGTCCCTACCAAAGCGCCACAGGAGCTGCCCCCTTCCAGCGCTCTGTTGTAAGCCACCTGAACCCCCTTGCCTGAGGATGGTGGGACAGGGCTAACACAGAGAGAGTCGATCACTGCTGTTCACCAAAACCCATTCAGTGAGACTATTGGATAACGCTGGGAAAGCGTACCCTTCGCTGGGAAAGGAACGCTGCGGAAGCCACATCCTTCCCCGAAAGAGTTATGTGGAGAAGTACATATGGACTAACCCTGTAGGGCTGTGCTACATATGGAAGAGCTGGGGTGACTCTAACCCGATGAAGGGTAGGTTCTCCCAGAGGGAAAGACACGGGCTTCGTTTAGGAGCAACCGTGGAACCAACCATATGGGATCCCCGTAGGGTCACACATATGGAACCCAGCCTAAACCCGGTTCTCAAGGATACAACGGAGTATAGGCCTGGCGCCAGACGCTCCGCCACGTCGGCTGCCGAAGGGATATCGGAGGACTCGACAGGGTCTGCCTTGTAGGGACTCTCTGGAGAAAAGAAGCGCATGTAGCGCAGCAAGCCGACACTAAGCCGGGGCCTCTCCGTGCCTCTGACCTGTGGCGAGAACATGGGAGGAGATCGGCTCGACACGAAGGCTATAGTATCTAGCGAACGTGTTAGGTGTCGCCCAGCCCGCAGCTCTACAAATGTCTGTCAGCGAGGCGCCACAAGCCAGCGCCCAGGAGGATGCGACACCTCTCGTGGAGTGAGCATGCAACCTGAGCGGGCAGGGCACGCCCTGAGCTTGGTAAGCCAGGGCGATGGCATCCACTATCCAGTGGGCCATCCTCTGCTTGGAGACAGCCTTTCCCTACTGCTGGCCTCCATAACAGACAAGAGCTGGTCTGAGGTCCTGAGGCTTTAGGTTCTGTCTATGTACAGTCGCAAAGCGCGGACTGGACAGAGTAAAGCCAGGGCTGGGTCTGCCTCCTCCGAGGGCAGCGCTTGCAGGCTCACCACCTGGTCCCTGAAGGGAGTGGTAGGAACCTTGGGCACATAGCCAGGCCGGGGTCTTAGTACCACGTGGCTATCACCCGGCCCGAACTCCAGGCACGATTCGTCGACCGAAAATGACTGCAGGTCCCCTACCCTCTTGATGGAGGCCAATGCCACCAGCAGCAAAGTCTTCATAGACAGAATCTTTAAGTCTGCTGACAGCAAAGGCTCAAAGGGAGCAATCTGAAGTGCTCTCAGCACCAGAGTGAGGTCCCAAGAGGGTATGGAGAGGGGACGAGAAGGATTTAACCGTCTCGCCCCCCTAAGGAACCTGATGACCAGGTCGTGCTGACCAACAGATTTGCCATCTAAGTGGTCGTGGTAAGCGGATATAGCAGCAGTATGGACTTTGAGGGTGGAGGGGGGACAGCCTACGCTCCAACCCTACTGCAAGAAGGAAAGCACGACTCTGATCGAGCATCTTTGGGGGTCTTCCCGGCGAGAAGAGCACCACTCGACGAACAGGTTCCACTTTGAGGCGTAAGCACGTCTCGTAGACAGTGCACGTGCCGAAGTGATGGTGTTAAGTACCTCAGGGGGTAAGTCACCTAGAACCTCCGCATCCCGTCCAAGGGACCAGACATGGAGTTTCCAGAGGTCTGGATGCGGGTGCCAAAGAGTGCCCCGTCTCTGAGAAAGAAGGTCTTTCCTCAGAGGGATGGGCCAGGGAGGGGCTGTCGCGAGGAGTGAGAGTTCTGGGAACCAGGTCCGGTTGGGCCAGTAAGGCGCAACTAACAAGACCTGCTCCTCGTCCTCCCTGACTTTGCACAGGGTCTGTGCTAGTAGGTTCACTGGGGGAAACGCATATTTGCGCAGGCCCCGGGGCCAGCTGTGAGCCAGTGCATCTGTCCCGAGTGTCCCCTCGGTCAGAGAGTAAAACAACTGGCAGTGGGAGGTTTCTGGTGAGGCAAACAGGTCTACCTGAGCCTCTCCGAATTCTCTCCAGATCAGCTGAACCACCTGGGGGTGGAGTCGCCACTCTCCTGGCAGCGCAGCTCGTGATAGCTCGTCGGCCACACGGTTGAGCACACCGGAGACGCTTCCTCAGATGCTTCCGACTCCACAGGAGGAGATGGCGGGTGAGTTGCGACATGCGACGGGAGCGTAGGCCACCTTGACGGTTGATGTACGCAACGGTCGCAGTGTTGTCCATACGGACCAGTACATGCTTGCCCTGAAAATGGCCTTTGAGGCGGCTCAGAGCAAGGCGCACTGCCAGCAACTCGAGGCAATTGATGTGCCAATGCAGATGGGGTCCCGTCCAAACCCCTGAGACTGCATGCCCGTATTACGTGGCACCCCAGCCGGTGGCAGAAGCATCTGTGAACACCACAGCATGCCGGGACACCTGTTCTAGGGGCACTCCTGCCCGAAGAAACAAGGGGTCCGACCACGGACTGAAGGTTCGGCGGCACTCCTGAGTGATTGGCACCCGGAATGTGCCGCGCTGCCACGCCCATCTCGGGACTCGGCCGTGAAGCCAGTGCTGAAGCGGTCTCATATGAAGCAGACCGAGCGGTGTTACAGCCGCAGCAGCCGCCATATGCCCCAGGAGCCTCTGAAAGAACTTCAGTGGGACCGCTGTCCTGCCATTGAATGTATTCAGGCAGTTCAACACCGACCGAGCACGTTCCTCTGTGAGGCGTGCTATCTGCTCGACCGAATCCAACTCCATACCGAGAAAAGAGATCCTTTGCACCGGGGCGAGTTTGCTCTTTTCCCAGTTGACCTGAAGCCCCAACTGGCTGAGGTGTCTGAGCACCAAATCTCTGTGTTTGCACCACTGATCCCGGGACTGTGCTAGAATGAGCCAGTCGTCGAGGTAGTTGAGAATGCGAACACCCTGTTCTCTCATGGGAACAAGGGCTCCCTCCACGACTTTCGTGAAGACGCGGGGAGACAGGGCCAGCCCGAAGGGTAGGACTCTGATACTGATATGCTCGACCTTCGAACGCGAATCTCAGGAATGGCCTGTGTCGCGGAAGAATTGAAACATGGAAGTACGCGTCCTTCAGGTCGATCGCTGCAAACCAATCTCGGGGACGGATGCACTCGAAAATGCGTTTCTGCGTGAGCATTTTGAATGGTAGCTTGTGGAGGCTCCGATTCAAAACTTGCAGGTCCAAGATCGGTCGTAACCCGCCGCTTTTCTTGGGTACAATGAAGTAGGGGCTGTAGAACCCCGACCTCAAATCGGCTGGAGGGACCGGCTCTATCACGTCCTTCGCCAGTAGGACTGCGATCTCCGCACGCAGGACAGGGGCATCGGCATCTTTCACTGTAGTGAAGAGGACGTCCCTGAACTTGGGGGGGGAAGCCGGGCGAACTGAATCGCAAAGCCGACCCTGATGGTCCGAAGGAGCCAGCGAGACGGACTGGGGAGCGCTAACCCGGCTCGCAGAGACCGTACAAGCAGGACCAAAGGGACCACCGGTGGTCAGCGAGGTGGAACACAGGGACGCGGCTCGGGGGGCTCTCTTTGTGAGGCGGCCCGAAGTGGCGTCACAGTGTGCTAGGCAACACTTACCTGGCTCCACGGATGGACAGAGGGAGCAGTCGAGGCTTTGGCTGCCCGCTGCTCGCTGCTGTCCGCTGGCGACAGAAGAGGGGGATGAGAGTGGTGAGGTTTTTCTCCTCCCACTGCTCTCCAAACCCTTTTCAGACCTGGAAATGGAGGAACTGCTCTTTAAAATTTGGGTACCGCTGCCTCTTGGGTCAGTGGCGGAACAGAAACAAACCCAATAAAGGATTTACCACCTGGCCCTCCTCCAGGGGTGGAAGAGCAGCCCCACCCATCTCTGGGTCGCCCGTCTCAGGGGTGATTCTCACCAACCAGTTAAACAGCTGCAGAGACGGGAGGCGTCATCTCCCCGCAATGGATACAGCAGAGCCTGCTGGGCCGGAGTTTCTTGCAGGGGACGACACCCTTGGCGACGAGCAGACTGAGGGGCGGCCCAAGAGGAACTCAATGGTTTGTCATGGGAAGCTCCCCGATCCGCTACTAACTGAGGAGAACCGCTGGGCTCAGTCCTCGACAGTGTCACCGAAAGGCCACCTCGTAAGATGGGAGCATTGAGAAAGCATTTAGCTTGACAACCTCTCACACCTCACAAGGTAAGCCAGGGGGCACTTCTGGACCACGGAGGTGGACATCGTCTGGCTGAGGGCCTGCGCCGTGACTTTGATCACGGTTAGTAAACAAGCGCAGCTCAACCCCAGCACAGAACTACCCTCTTGCAAAAAGAGTGCCTTGGCCTCACATGCAGGGTGGGTGTGGTCTGTGTACAGCCACCCCATCCAAGAGGGTAGTGAGAGAGGAAAAACTTATGCAGATTGGCACCTTTGGCATTCCATATTTATGGCACCAATATACCCCCATACTGCCAAATTTTCCATGCACATCTGGAAGACCCAGGAAAGCATGGCTGTAAACTCTGAATCTGAGTCAGCATAACCACACACCATCACAGTGGGCAGCGTCACCCTCATTTCCAGAGCATAACAGCACTCTCTCCGATGCTGCAATCGACGTCTGTCCCTCAGCTGGAGCTCTGAATGAAATGCTAGGTTCCCCTATGAAAAGGACCAGCAATCCAATCCAGAAACTGGAAACTGGAATCCAGAAACTTGCCGTGACAACCCGCGCTGCAGCCCGGCAGCTCGATGGCACACGACACGCAGAGGAGCGAGAGGTTTGCTCTCGTTGATCTCCACGGTCTCCCAGAGTGTCGCGAATCTACTTGTGTAAGCTCTTTCAGGGACTTTACTCTTTTAGAAGTGCTGAAGCACGCAGGGGAACGGCCACCGCAACATAGACAGGGATTGTGTGCAGCCTGTCATGTGCTTTCTCTCTCTTTGAAGGCGCTCACTCTTACCAGCCGTAAAAACGGCTTTTCAGCGCTCAAAAGCGCACCGTACCGGCCGTGAGAACAGCCTTCTGACGCTGTCAAACAGCTATTTGCTCAAAAACAGCAAACGAAACAAAAACAGAAAAAGAGGGGACTTCGACCCCGCTGCTGTGCTGTTCGCCCGCACTCGGAAAAAAAGAGAAGTTCAACCAAAAAGCTTGACTCGTCTTCTAGCAGACACTCGCTTGCAGAGAACAGGAACAAACACCGTTCGGCTCCGAAGCGAAAAGCTGAAGATGCAACGCACCTGCTGCTCATTATATACCCGCGCTGCGAGGCGAGCAGCTGATGCATATGATTGCATGCCAATGTGCATTGGCTCGTTTTAGTTACACTCGAAGTAGATTGGCCTCTCTAGCGAGATTCCTATTCGTCGGTCTGTCCGACGTACGTCGAACGTGACCGACTGAATGGGAACACAAATTAATATATTTTTAATAAAATCTGAGCGATTTCTGTCCCTTGAATGACAGCTACACAACTGACTCTTTGACACTTTAAAAAGTTCATAAAGAGATCATAAAACTAATCCATATGAATTGAGTAGTTTACTCCAAATTTTCGGAAGAGACATATTTAACCCTCAGGATTTTTGGGGCCTTGGAGAAGTTGACATGCCCTGACATTTGTGCTTTTTTCAGTTGTTCATAAACATATTAATGGAAAAAGTGTCATTACACTGTATTCAGCACAAACTAGGCTACAATAATATGTGAGGAACATGTATGTACATGTTTGTGTTTTTGAAGGAATAACGTTTATGAGTGGTTATTGAAAAAACAAAAAACTTAAGTCACTGAAATAAGGCCAAAAATATATATATTAAATCTTTGTTCACAAGACTTCTGGGTATTTGAGGTTGTAGACTAGAGTTTTTGCTTCAAAATGAGGTAAAAATTATGCTGCCTGCTTGTTCATATAAAACAATAGATTTAAATTTTCTAAAACATCTTTGGTCAAGAAACACAGTATGCGTGGAGGCGTGAATAATCATGAATAATGGGGGATTCTCACCTGAGAAGACAAAAGTATTGCATATAGAGCTCTAATGAGCTGCATAAATAATGAGCTCTTTCAGTCAGGTAGGCTGTGAAAAAACCCTGTTTGTCTCAAATCTCATCATAATGTAAATCAAACATACAAAAAAAAAAAATAGCAATACTGTGAAATATTATTACAATTTAAAATAATGGTATTCTATTATATTCTTTAAAATATAATGTACTTCTGTGATGCAAAGTGTCTGAACAATTATGTTACCTCTATGGCATTTCATATAGGTTTTTAGCTTAAAAGCATGCACATTTGGAGAAATATTGATGGATTCTCATATGTTTGTAAATTTTCTATACAGAGGAGTAATATTTATTCAGGATTTATTGACATCACTATGAGTGCTGGATACTGTGTTTTGAATTCATACTTGCAGCCGGAGGGCGCTCTGTACACCTTTAGTCCACAAATGCCTGAGCACTAAAGAAGAATAGGCAATCCAGGAAATAACCGAACTAACAGAGGCCGGAGATCGCTAACTATGGCTATTCAAAACACTTTTCAAGACAATAAATACACGATTGAGACGATGTATGCATGTATTGACTCAGAATTTGCCTCTGAATAGCGCTCCTCCATTGGCGTGGCCGCATTAGCGGATAATGAGCTGAATCACGGACTTCTGACATGGCTCTCTTTTCATACAGATTACATAAACACAGAATGTTTGTTTTCAATTTGACTTACACGATTTAAAACCTGACATTTCAATGTTTTTTTAGACATAAGTCTAATTTTTTAGTATTCACTAAGTTACAGTTCATTTTCTGAGAACTATCAGATTGGACTTCGTTCAGAGGGAGACGAGAGATCACGCATCATGTTAGTTTTCTTTATTTTACAAAAAGCACAACATTTTGTTGTTACTCTGAGTGTACACAAATAAAAGAAGATATTCCACAGATTAAAATGGTGTATAACTCTTAATTGTATGTGCAACATTGACAGAGTATTTTGAGTCTCTTTCACACTGGTTAGAAAAAAAACACTTAGGCTTTTACTTTACATATAAACATTCATCAGCATACACATCATTTGTGGTAAATGGAAGCTCAAGCATGTTTGCTTGACATACAAGAACCAATGAGGTTCATTCTCGTGTGTTACGCAGCACGTTTGAGCTTCAGCAAGAACCAATAAGGTTCATTCTCGTGCGTTACGCAGCATGTTTGAGCTTCAGCAAGAGATTTGTTCTCGCGTTTCAAGCAGGTTTGGTTTAGCTTCTGTTTATGTTCACTTATTAATGTTTATATGTGAATAAAAGCTAATAAAACCTAAATTAAACCTGTTCATCATATAAAGTGACCGTGTCTCTTCAGAAAATTTGGACTAAACCACTCAATTCATATGGATTAGTTTTACGATCTCTTTATGAACTTTTTGAAGAGTCAAAGTGGTAGTTGCGTAGCTGTCAATGGATGTACAGAAATTGCTCAGCTTTTATTAAAAATATCTTAATTTGTGTTCCAAAGATGAATGAAAGTCTTACAGGTTTAGAACAACATGAAGGTGAGTAATGACATGATTTTCATTTTTTGATGAACTAACCCTTTAAGGGCTCCAAGTACAAAGCACTCAGGCAAGCAAACACACATCTGTCAGACACTAGGTGGTGCTATAATAATGTCCTTTTAAACATTTCTGCTAACATTAGAACAGTGTGGGCTATAATTATTATTTGAATTTTTATGAATCTTTGGGGCAAAACAAAGACTATAGAATAACACAAGACGCGTCACTCGTATTGTTTTGAATGGCAGAAGGTGCAATGTGCAATATGGCGGAATAAGTCCCGCCTCCTAAATAAGAGTCAAAAGCCATTGTGTCACTGCAGCTGCCATTAGAAGCTCCAGTTCCTATAGATACAGTCAGACGCGCGTCTCTGAAATGAGACACAAGAGATGCGCATTTAGGACTGTGCATGCGCATTAGCTTGATCCAGCCAGAAAAATAAAATTTTTTTGTCATGATTTGAGTGTTTAGAAACACAATATATGAGACAGTTATTGTCAGATTTCATTGGTGATTTCAAATATGAAATTTAATCGAAAGCTTGGCATACAGCTTTGGAGAATATGATGTTTCCCCATTCAAAGAGATAGGAGCTGCCCTTGAATGCCTGAGAGGCGTTTCAAAGATGGCCACCGGGTGAAATGACTTGTCTTAAAGGGACTTTGGTCAAAATCTAAAAAGGTATAAAGCTAAAATCTAAAAAGCTTAGTTTACACTTATAAAAATTCTCTGCTATTTAAATGTTGTTGTTTTTTTAACTTCTTAAAAAAAAAAAAAAAAAAAAAAAAAAAAAAATTGTTGGCTATTCAGCTGATCTTCATCAAATTTTGCACACAGCAGTTAGGGACAGTGCTGGCAAAAAATCACTTTGATTCAAAGAAGTGTTGCAAACTTAACACAACTTATTGAAACTTTATACACATAAACAACAGGACATTGAGACATACAACTGCTATAACTGAAAACCGTGTGATCGATGAAGTTTAAAATTGGTGTGCATCTTTTTTGGTGGACATACCAACAGATCCTCTAATATGACTAGCTACATACACTTGCAGCAATTTCAGTGACTAATAACGCCAAATCTGAATGGCTTACCATAACAAAAATGGATCATGTGAAAACGAGTATGTGTTAACTAATATTGTGAACTTACAATATTGTACTTACTTTACTCTGAATCCTACAGTGCTCTGTTAATCAGTTGATCATATTCATATTAATTTCTGGCATTTTGCATTTTTTGAAAAAAAGAAAAGGAAAGAACAAAAAAAAAAACCATCATC
This sequence comes from Chanodichthys erythropterus, assembly GCF_024489055.1. NCBI lineage: Eukaryota > Metazoa > Chordata > Actinopteri > Cypriniformes > Xenocyprididae > Chanodichthys > Chanodichthys erythropterus. Next base: position 6,476,570 of record NC_090240.1, on the reverse strand, counting down.
AGAAATATAAAAAAATATGTGGGCCTGCATAATTTTTTATGGTGAGTGTTTCTTGCCTGTGAATTGGTTTCCAAGGAAAATCCTTTCCTCTTGAGGGCTGTAACGCTCTCAACCCCTCTGAAGCATAAATGCTGGACACATTTGATTTGTGTTTCCTTTCCTTCTATTTCTTTTTGCCGCACACACAGTGCTCAGTTTATTTAACCATCCCAATGCAAACTTTACTGTTGCACCACACCATGTTTCCTATTCCAACTCAGCAGCTTCCCTCTCAAAGAATCAGTTGTGCACCACAGGGCTTCCCTTCACCACACGTTCAGGACCTTCGGCATGACCCATGCTGTAAATTGGGTTCAAGAGCGTCTAGCTCCTCCTACGTGCTGCTCAACCCCTCCTGAAGGCCTCAGTTGCCACAACAGGTCTGTGGGGAACAACACACCTCATTGTGCTCCCATCAGGGAGAGAAAAGAGACAAAAATGGAGTGATAACTGAGACTGAATTGGACTGAGGCAGCAGATGTTGAGCAGACCAGGTGTTTGGATCACACACACTGAGCACCTGAACTACTCTGGGGCTTTGAAACCTGTGAAGTGTGTTCATGTAGTCCCAGTCTTTCTCTCCCTGTAGCGTTTTCCCTTGTCTTTTGTTGTATACTGCTTTTCAGTCCCTTACGCTGTCTTTTTGTCTTGCTCTAAATTCCTCTGTTTGATTTAGTGCAGGGCAGCCACACTGTGAGATCAACAGCCGTTTATAAAGCCATTATTGTCAATTAAGGAAATGAAGTGCTCCCTAGGGCTTTACCATCTGGACCGAGAGCTCTGTTCATCACTCTCCCATTTCTCCCCTTATTTCACTTTTCCCCTCTGTTTCAAATTATCTGACACCTTCTGCATCTTTCACCATTTTGAAAATAATTACGTTTTCAATTAACAATAGTTTACTGTACAAAATCAGTGCTGACAGGTTGTAGATTATAATATAATATTAAATAATAACCATTAATTTTAAGGTTTTAATTCATGCAAATGAAAATCATTGACAGAACCTGTGGATATGTTTATATAAAATATTATGTTAATATAATACTCATCCAATAAAAGCCTGGCCACTTTATTAGGTACACATTGCCAGTACCTTTTGCCTTCAGAGCTGCCTTAATTGTTCATAGATTCAACAAGGTGCTGGAAATATTCCTCAGATATTTTGGTCCATATTATGACAGCATCACACAGTTTCTGCAGATTTGTCGGCTGCACATCCATGATGTGAATCTCCAGTTCCAGCACATCCCAATGCTGCTCTATTGGATTGAGATCTGGTGACTGTGGAGGTCATTTGAGTTTAGTGAACTGATTGTCATGTACAAGAAACCAGTTTGAGATGATTTGAGCTTTGTGACGGTGTGTTATCCTGCTGGAAGTAGATCAGAAGATGATACACTGTAGTCATAAAGGGATGGACATGGTCAGCAACAATACTCTGGTAGATTGTGGCATTTAAACGTCGCTCAATTGGTACCAAGAGGCTCAAAGTGTGCCAAGAAAATATCCTCCACACCATTACACCAGCAGCAGCCTGAACCATTGATACAAGACAGGATGGATCTACTTTCATGAGATTTATGCCAAATTCTGATTCTAACATCTGAATATTGCAGCATAAAAATCCAGACTTATCAGACCAGGCAACATTTTTCATCTTCTGTTGTCCAGTTTTGGTGAGTCTGTGTGATTTGTAGCCTCAGTTTGCTGTTCTCAGCTGCTGGAGCTCATCTGCTTCAAGGTTAGACGTGTTGTCCATTCGGAGATGCTCTTCTGCAGACCTCGGTTGTAACGAGTGCTTATTTGAGTTACTGTTGTCTTTCTATCAGCTGAACAGTCTAGTCATTCTCCTCTGACCTCTGGCATCAACAGAAAAAATGTATTTTTGTGAGTGGATATGCATTGCTAAGGACTTAATTTGGACAGTTTTAAAGGCAGTTTTCTCAATATTTAGATTTTTTTGCACCCTCAGATTCCAGACTTTCAAATAGTTGTATCTCGGCCAAATATTGCCCTATCATAAACCATACATCAACTGAAAGCTTATTTAGTCAGTGTCAAAATTGACACTTATGACTGGTTTTGTGGTCCAGGGTCACATATATTGAGGTAATTAACTTAAATAATATATATTTAATATATTACATGTATTATAGTGTATGTTCTGTATTCTGGAACTGCATGTTCTTCGATTTAAAAAAAAAGAAAATAAAAATTAATAGGGCTGTCAAGAGATTTTAATCTAATTAATTACATGATGTGCAGATTAATTAATCTAATGAATTAACTATACATCAGAATTGGCTGGGAAAATTACCCCCAAGAGATAAAGTCATTATTGTGTTAAATAAGAAAGCATCAAATAGACATTACAAAAAGTAGCTTTAGAAATAAATATTTTATTTGACTCTTTTTAATATACAAAATCTTTGGCTACTATGTCCATGACTTTTTTGTTCATAAGCTGCATCAGAATTGGTATTTAAATATATTTACAGACCGTTTACTGCAGCTCAGAGGTGGCATGAAAGCATTTACACTGCAATTACAATTATATAATCCCATGAGATTAATGGGTTTTAAATGGGCATTAAAGGGATAGTTCACCCAAAAATGAAAATTCTGTCATAATTTACTCTTCCTCATGTCATTTCAAACATGTATGACTTTATTTCTTCGTTGAGTAAATTATGACCGAATTTTCATTTTTGGGTGAACTAATGTTATTATTAACATGAAACTAAAATTGCCAGTAGGTGGAGGTAAATGTTGTAATGAGTAAGTTTCATTCATCCAATTAGTTCTTCAAACATCTGATTCATTCAGGAATTAAGTAAATGGCTCTCTTTATGAATGGTCCATTGAATCATTGGTTCACCTGATTCGTTCAAAACGCAGATTCATTCAGAAATGAATGCTGTGTGCTGCTCGGAGAGGCACAACAGTTCTGCTGTGGATTTATATGTAATATTTTCTTTGAGCAAAAACAGACAATATTGTGTTTAAAATATAACACAATATTAACTTCTTTTTATTGAAATTTTGTATAAAATCATTATCACATTTGCACTCATGCTATTCGGGACAAAAATAGCACTTGTGTGATATAGCAGTTGTTGCTCTTGTGATATTTCTTAACCGTATCATATGATATGAGACAAAACCTCATACAAGGGCATTTTTCCCTGATATCTTGGATTTTAGGGTCATATAACTGCATTCTATAGGCCACATTAAAAAATATTGCACTTTCCTCTTGTACACACAGTTGTACATTATGGGCCTCTTCTAAAAAAAATAAAAAAATAAAAAAATAAATAAATATGGGCATCTGACAAATTACACAGTATTAACGGGGCTGGCACATTATTCCCCATACTTGCATTTGTTTGGTGTGATATACTGCTCTTATTAGACGTGACATATGCGCTCTCTCCATTAGGGATTCAGATTTGTTTCTGCTGGACTCACGAGTGATCTGGGCAGCAGAAGAGGGCTGGTTAGTGTTCGACATCACAGCCACCAGTAACCACTGGGTGCTGAACCCAGGCCGGAATCTGGGCCTGCAGCTGGCTCTGGAAAGTTTGGACGGTAAGTGGATGTGCACCACAGGTCACACGTTCAAAATATGAAACATGTACATTATGTTGCATCACAGACTGCAAAAATTAGACCATTTCTGAGACCACATTGCACAGCACTCAATTTGTTTTGCATTCACTTTTGTGTGCCGTTTAGGTTCAATGCAGTTCAGTTCAGTAAATGTTTACAGTGTCTCTGAAGGGCAATTTATTACATTGCATTTAAAAGCCATTCAAAGAAAAACATCTACAGTGGGGTTCTAAATGTTTAAGACCACTAGTGAAAATGTGTTTTAGTATATATTTGTATTTTTCTAATTTAATTAACTTTTTTGAAAGCAGCACTTGAGCTGCATGAACTCCACAAGTTTGTGTCAAAACTGATAATCATATTCTCCAGCATGACTTGAGATTTAAAGACCATCCCCTTATGAAAAAGAAGTGCACTTTTAAATGACTTTAGTTTTAAAAAGAATACTTGTAATGAAAGTGTAAACTAAATGTAATGTGTTTGGACACTTAATTGCATATTATTTGCAATTAAATGAAACTGTATTATAGTTTAAATTTATATTAAATGCAATTCAAGTTTAGAGAACTTTAGAGTTTTTGACCCTAAAGGACTTCACATGTAATTTCATAATTATTTCTATTGTCTTTGAAATATGGTCAAAAGGGTACTGCCTAATGTACCGATAAGCATTTATAGTAATTTACTTTAATATCATTTTATTATAATTTATATTGTAACTTGTATGTCATGTATTTAAATTCTAAAATGGATTGTGATTAATCACATCTAACATAAAAATTGTAAATATATTAATATATTTGTGTGTGTGTGTATATATATATATATATATATATATATCTATCTCACACTTTAATGTTTCAGATCATCAGACAAATTTAAATATGAATCAAAGATAACACAAGTAAACACAACATGTAGTTTTTATGAAGGGGAAACAAAATCCAAACCCACATGGCCCTGTGTGAAAAAGTGCTTGCCCCCCTGTTAAAACATAACTTAACTGTTGTTTATCACACCTGAGTTCAGTTTCTCTAGCCACACCCAGGCCTGATTACTGCCACACCTGTTCGCAATCAAGAAATCACTTAAATAGGATCTGCCTGACAAAGTTAAGTAGACTAAAAGATCCTCAAAAGCTACACATCATGTTGAGATCTAAAGAAATTTAGGAACAAATGAAAAAGAAAGTAATTGAGATCTATCAGTCTGGAAAAGGTTATAAAGCCATATCTAAAGCTTTGGGACTCCAGCAAACCACAGTGAGAGCCACAAATGGCGAAAACATTGAACAGTGGTGAACCTTCCCAGTTGTGGCCGGCCGACCAAAATTACTCCAAGAGCGACGACTCATCCAAGAGGTCACAAAAGACCCCACAGCAACATCCAACGAACTGCAGGCCTCACTTGCCTCAGTTAAGGTCAGTGTTCATGACTCCACCATAAGAAAGAGACTGGGCAAAAATGGCCTGCATGGCAGAGTTCCAAGACGAAAACAGCTGCTGAGCAAAAAGGGAAAATACTCAAAAGTCTCTCTTACTACAAAAGTTAAACTTTTTGGAAGGTGTGTGTCTCATTACGTCTGGTGTAAAAGTAACAACATTTCAGAAAAAGAACATCATACCAACAGTAAAATATGGTGGTGGTAGTGTGATGGTCTGGGGCTGTTTTGCTGCTTCAGGACCTGGAAGACTTGCTGTGATAAATGGAACCATGAATTCTGCTGTCTACCAAAAAAATCCTGAAAGACCATGTCTGGCCATCTGTTCGTGACCTCAAGCTGAAGCGAACTTGGGTTCTGCAGCAGGACAATGATCCAAAACACACCAGCAAGTCCACCTCTGAATGGCTGAAGAAAAACAAAATGAAGACTTTGGAGTGGCCTAGTCAAAGTCCTGACCTCAATCCTATTGAGATGCTGTGGCATGACCTTAAAAAGGTGGCTCATGCTCGAAAACCCTCCAATGTGGCTGAATGACAACAATTCTGCAAAGATGAGTGGGCCATAATCCACAGCGTTGTAACAGACTCATGGCAAGTTATCACAAACGTTTGATTGCAGTTGTTGCTGCTAAGGGTGGCCCAACCAGTTGGACATGTGGGTTTGGATTTTGTTTTCCCTTCATAATAAAAACCTTCATTTAAAAACTGCATGTTGTGTTTACTTGTGTTATATTTGATTCATATTTACATTTGTTTGATGATCTGAAATATTAAAGTGTGACAAACGTGCAAAAAAAAATAAAAAATAAAAAAAAAACAGGAAGGGAGCAAGCACTTTTTCCACACCACTGTATGTGAGCAATATCACACGAGTAGCAGTGCGATATGGCTGTATATCAGTGTGATTACTAATTCTAAAAAGTCACTTCAGAACTAGTAACAAAGGAATGTTGAGTCACTTCACTGAAGTTTATTGTATTATGTAGAGTATTATGGTATTATGAGAGATCAATCAACTAAATTAGAGTATTGTGAAAGGTTGATGTCCATAATATTATATCCATTATAAATAATCTGTTTGATTGTTCGCTGAGGAAAGTGATTATTTGTCTTTGTCCTTTAAAAAGTTAAGGGGATTTCCCATAGCGCTAAAACAACTTCCTTGTTCTGACTTACTCATAAAGACAGTCTTTGCTGCCATCTAATGGTGTAATAATGTAACTTTCACTGAAATATTTAAATTAACAACAATAGCTAAGATACTAGGAAAAAACACAAGCAATTCAGTCAAATGTAAAAAAGCAGTGCTCTAGTACAGGATTTTATATATAACAAATTATAAATATAACATAAATATAAAGTTATGAAACATTTTTTCCTTAACCCAAATTGTTTTGCTCTGGAACAGGTAATAGATTAATAAGACCAATGATTGCCCATTTGATATTAGCCTAAATGAATTATATCTCATGTTTAATCACTATCTACATAAGAACCAGCAGCAAATACCTGAAGCACTGGCCAAGATGAAGCTGTTCTCTGTGAGTACATGAGCGCTGAAGGGTTGCTGACGGCCTGAAGCTCACATCTGTGAAAGCGTCTAAATAAATTGTAAAATAGGTGCTATGTTTACATATTAATCACATATTTGAGGTCTAAATAACTACAAACTCTTAAAACTACATTCTGTGACATGACAGTAATATTTAAAAAAACAACAACACATAAATAAACTTATGTTAGATGTGATTAATTGATTTGACAGCACTAATTTAATTATATTTGTAATTACACATTTGTAATGATGAAGTTGCAATTTAGTACATTTATTTATTTTTTTACTTTAATTGTGGTTAAAATTATAATGAAGTACTTTGCATTTGCTTTAGTATGTTAGTCAACCACGACAAAAGATTATTAAAACAATGTACTTTAAAGTAAAACTTGTAATTTGACATTAAAAATTTTAAAGGTGTACTTAAGTGTGTTAAGAAACAGTCATGAAAGTTTACTCTCTTTAAATAGCTGTGTTGATCACTAATGCTTAGTCTAGAGTTTCATCAGAAATCACTATTAATTGTGAAGTTTAGTCTAAGACCATTGCATGGTTTGGATGTCCTAAATAAGTTCTAAGTAATGCAGAATTGAACCTACTACTTTTTCACTCACATTCTTTATAGCCAGCCGCAGTGGGGGTGTGTTCTGTACCGTAGCTGCGTGATAGGAAGGTGTGTGTGTGTACAGGATGTTACTGGTTTTAAGTGTTAGCATGAAAACAGGTGCAGTGTATTATGGGGCTTGTGTAGATCAGTGAGCTTGTCGAGACATGCTTGCGGGACGCCTGCCCTGTCGCCGTAGGCAACCGACAACCCGGCTTTACCTCGGCACACAGACAGAGAGAGCATTCCTTCCTCTTTGTAAGGAACACACACACACACACACACACACACACACACACACACACACACACACACACACACACACACACACACACACACACACACACACACACATTAAAGTAGCCGGTGTGTAGGTAAAAGGAGTCCAGGATGGCACAGAGACAGAAACAGATGTAAGTGCAGGAATTCTCTGAGTAAACAGGGAACTAAAAGCGCTCTTGAGAGCAGGAGAGATTACACAAAATAAACATCAGAAATTGCATATTCTTGGAGAACACACACACACTTTCTTTCACAAGTGTCTTGATTTATAAGACTGTGACCGAACTGATTATTATATAATGCATATTATGTGATTTATTAGATCACAGGGCTCTGACAATATAAAGGATTGCTAAAATGTCCTATTGAGTGATGTGTGGGGTGTTTAAACAGTCTATCTTAAGAACTGATTCACAGAAACACACACGGAAAAACACACACGCAGGTAAAAAAAACATCTTTCAAGGGGCCTGTATAACCTTGAAGTGCTGTGACTGCTTCTCTTCTGGGGTTTGTAGCTGTAAAACATTTGCACTAACAATTTCAAAATGCATTTCTTTCCTATCAGATCTCAGAAAAAATGATTTCTGCTAGTCGTAAATGAATGGTGTATATGGTGAAATCTCTGTGTATCCCCCTGCAGGCCAGAGTGTGAATCCATGGGTGGCTGGGCTGGTGGGGCGCAGCGGCCCTCAGAGCAAACAGCCCTTCATGGTGGCCTTCTTCAAAGCTACGGAGGTCCACATCCGCAGCATCCGCTCTGCACAGGGCAGCAACAAGCAGCGCAATCCCAACCGCTCGAAAACCACCAAGGGCCAGGAGGCGCTGCGTGTAGCCAATATTGCAGGTGTGTGTGTGTGTTTGTTTTCAATATTGAATACAGAAGTGAGAAAGCCAGTGAAGAAAGACAAATGTAAAGATAGCAATAACAAAACCAAAAGAAAAGTATTTAAAAGAAAACCATGGTAAACTTTCTATGGTTCCATGCCCAAATGGAAATAGCATGGTAATTTTTGCTTGGTGCTGGAACTAGGGCTGTGTCCAAAATTGCCTCTTATATTCTCATTTACTATTCTCTACATCACGGCACTAATTTAGTCCACTTGAAGGAGTGAATGTAAACGAGAAATGCAAATTAGGACACTGACCGCACCAAAAGGGCTGCCGCTTTTGCATTTGTGTTTGCTATTTAATAATCATTTGTAATAATTAAACGATTTATCTTGAATTTTATCATGTAAACTAGCATGTATAATAAACCTTATTAAACTATTTAATAATCAATTAAAAAGGAATTTACACCTATGTGATATTACGCTCTAGCCACATTGGACCAGCGGATTGGAAAATGATGAATGCATGATTCAGCTGTTGACGCCATTTTCTAGTCAGACGCGGGAATTCATTCGGGGTGACCCTCACAGAGCATTATGGGTATTTTCTAGCATTTGTTGTACACATGTTATTGCTGTGCACTGGATAATGGCCACTACAGTTTTGGACACCACTACAAATGGCTGTCCCCTCAAATAGTGTCCTATTTAAGGGTATAGGGTGCGATTTTGGACACAGGATAGGACTCCCTTGTGATAATGAAGTGTGCTTAATTGTATTGAATGTGCAATTGTAGTGTACTTCAAATCTTATTTTAAACAACTATTATTGCAGATAATATAATGATAATGAAATAAAAGGTCACTTAAGTGTACTTAAAGCGAGAGTACACTTTCATGATTGTTTCTTAACACACTTAAGCACTTTTAACAAGTGTACTTTGTAATAATGTCTAATTAAACGTTTTATTTAAAAGAACATTTTAAATCTCTTGTTGTACTTTAAAGTAGTACACTTATTTTGATGTGTTAACAAATACTGTAGCACATGTATTTGATTATAATTTTGGTTACACTTTATTTTAAGGTGTCTTTTTTTACACTGTAATTATACATTTAAGTACTGAGTAATATTAAGTAACTACATGTACTTATAGGGTTAGGATTAGCTTGGTTTGGTTTAGGGTTAGTTGCATGTAATTAGTTTAACAACGTTTAACAACACTAGCCACGTGGCACATAGCTCATACAGAATAAAGTATCTGTGTTTAAAGTTTTTATTTCACACATTCTCCTGCACCAAACATTAACCAGCACGGTGTAGTTATGCACACATATTTCATCAAATCTTCTTCAAATGAATTATATGTGCAAACTGGACACTGATACAGTGGTGTAGCCTATCTGATCGTGACGACATGATTATTCTAAAAGACTGATTTTGAGACTGCAGTGCTTGTAAACAAACAAAGTACCTTATTATTAGCCCTATTAAATATTCTTTCGCATTTCTCCCTTGTGCTTGGGAGTTTGTAGTCATTTTCTCTGTGCTCATATATTAATATTTATTATTCTGTATAATGAGTGTGTTCTATGTTTGTGCTTCATTGGTTGTTCTTTCCCCTACCAATTCTTACCATTAAATAACTATTAAATATGACTTTTGCCTCAATAGACTCCTGACTACTGCTTATTAATAGTTAGTAAGGTAGTTGTTAAGTTTAGGTATTGGGTAGGATTATGGGATGTACACTATGGTCATGCAGAATCAGGCATTAATATGTGCTTTATAAGTACTAATAAACAGCCAATATCCTAGTAATATGCATGCTAATATGCATGCTAATAAGCAACTGACACACTTTCCATGGAAATAAAACACAAAAGCAGAAACTTCGAAGAATCTGCACAGCTCAAGCTCACAGCTCAAAAACAGCCAAAAAAAACAATTAAACACTAAAATGTATCATAAACAGTATTGGGCACGTTACTTAAAAAAAGTAATTAGCTATAGTTACTAGTTACTTCCCACAAATAGTAACGGAGTTAGTAACTGAGTTACATCATTATAAAAGTAACTAATTACCAGGGAAAGTAACTATTGCGTTACTTAAAAAAAAATATATGTCAAATAACTTGAATGCCCCCATTATTAAATATAAGTCTAAGAATAAATCATTCTTGATCCGACTCGTGACTAATGAACCGCCCTTGCTCATGAAATTTCTCTGTACTGTACAATACGTGTTGGTAGCCATTAAAGAAAATGTAGTTTCACATATATGTTTAAATAGTCCTATGTTATGTTTTAAATTAATTTACCTTATTATGAAAAGTGAACACCATGGGAGATATGGAGTCGGTCAGACATGATTTTAAACACTTCATTAAGTTTTGTTTTATAGAAAGCCTCTCTTTAAAGTGAATTTCGTTTTATAAAAATTAAATTTTAATCAACGTTTCATCAACCAATTTCCTGGATTTAATAAATAAGAAGCAAATATAGCAGACAATAATCATGGATGCGCGGGCACGATCACTGGCACGTGAACTGGAGTGCGACTTATAGGCTAAATCAACCGAAACTCAGCGTATAGGCTGCTTGCCTCGCAGACATGAGAAATATATCTATAGAAAGCTTGAAATATCTAAAAACGAAAAGAAATAGGCGACTCTGGTTATCCGAATGAAATGTACATTCTCTCGTGTCCACTATATGCGGAGATGATGAGTGTCAGCAATGTCAACTTCATCTTTACAGCCGACACGGATTCAGAAAACATTACTTTATTAATAAACAATTAAAATGTCTCCTTGCTGTTTTTTGTCATATTCATAATCATTAATTTTGCCGGTTCTTTATGACAAGCCTTTATTACATAAACGCTCATTATTAGTTTATTCTCTCCAGTATTTAAGAAATTAAATTAATATAAATGTGATTAGTCAACTAATGGCTTAAATGAACAACTACTAGTCGACTAGAAAAACTTATTTCACATATTTTCGATCCAGCATGTCACAAAGGGTATTCTGGCTTGAGCTTGCACTCAGCTCGCATGTTCTGACACACACACACACACACACACACACACACACACACACACACACACACACACACACACACACACACACACACACACACACACACACACACACACACACACACACACAGACAGAGCATCGTACATTATTATCAGTTTAAAATAAGATTTGCAAGTCCTATGAGATAGAGCTTACTCGGATGAAAACCACTTCAGTGAGCTCAATTATAGTAACACGGCATTTTTTTTGCCAGTAACGGCAACGGGAGAAAAAGTAATTTGTTTGATTACTCGTTACTGAAAAAAGTAACGGCGTTAGTAACGCCGTTTATTTATAATGCCGTTATTCCCATCACTGATCATAAAATAGTGTCTATTTACACTATATGCATATAAACTGCAAACGAGTGTTTAATAATATTAAAAGTGTTTATTGGGTAGGGTTAGGGGAAGGTGTAGGGAGGGTTTTTATTCTCCCAATAAGGCAATATCCATTTAATAATTTTAATAAATTTAATCATTCACACCCTACGATATTATTGCATCCTGTCAATGTACAAAAAATACTGACTCTTATTGCAAAGAACTGATACTTTTACATGGTGTATATAGATCTATCACTATTTTCACCTAGTGTAAACGCCATGTATTGCTATTATTAAAATTGTATTTATTTCTTTTTATACATAGATGTTGTAAAGCACATTGGTCAACATGTGTTGTTTGAATAGTGCTATACAAATAAAGATGACATTGACATATCTCTAAGAAAGTGCTGCTGTTGTCACAATGTAAATAAAATATATTGCCGTTTTCACTTGGTTTAAATAGCCTCTGCCAAAAATATTCACTTTGTGCTTTATTTCAAGTCTTCTGGAGCCATATGAAAGTTTTGTGTGAGAAACTTGCAGGTTTGGAACATGACAGTGAGTAAAGGATGATTTTCAGGTGAACTATCCCTTTAAGGCAAGGAGAACCAGAGCTAAAATTTGTGCGAGAGTGTGTGTCAGTGTTCATATGGTTCCTATTACTGTGTAATTCTCTGCAGGTTCTCTCACAGTAATAGCATTATAGTATTATTAAATGATATTAAATGAATCTGGGTCAATGTACTGCATAGGTATGAGGGTTATAGGGATTCAGGCAAACTTCAGTGACCTATCCCTCATATTTATCCATGTCTCTCACAGTTTAGCCTTATCTTCAACACCCTGTCACACATTTAAAATCAGACAGTGTCCATATTTGAAATGTTTTCAGCTGTTTGAGCAGAAATATTTGTGTAAAACATTCTTCTAACAGCAATGACAGCATGTCACCAGCATGTGGGTTGTACATCCCATATTTTTTAAATATCAAATTACCTTTATTTTGTCACAGCATGAGTCATGATTTGCAACTTGCAAGTTTGTGACAGAAGAAGGGAACGTTCACACTTAAATTTAAATGCATATATCTATGGAGATACAATCGTTCCAATATTCCAGATTAACAGATTATGATCCACAAATAAATGTAAAGAGATTCACAAATAATAATCATATGCATAAATAAATAGAATGGGATCCACAAATATATGTCAGGAATTTCACAAAAATGAATTAAATTCACAAATAAATAAAATTAGATTTGCTAATAAAAAACATTCAAAAATATGTGACAAGCACAATTCTGCCTAGCATTAATTTATGAATCACCACCTGCACATTTGTGAATCGCTTTTTGTGCATTTGTGGATCGCTGCACGCAATTGTGATCTCTTCCTTTGCATTTGTGAATCACCTCATGCATTTGTGGATTCTGAAACATTCTAGTGTCAAGAGTGCAGGCAAATCCACAAATAAGTCGACTCCACCCACCAACTACTCAAGCCAGTCAGATAATGACCACATTGTGCTGACCAATCGCGGCACGTTCTCACTACAACCAGTCACGTTTTGCTTTACAATTGTGAGCGGTCTCGCCCTTCATTAGGAAGGTTCTTACATTGGCACAGTACAAAGATGTTTAATGGTCTATCAAAATCTAAATTTTAGACTGTGTGTCAAGCCAAGCCAAACTATTATAATTTATGCGCCATTTGAAAATGACAGAGAAACAGTGCTCTCTGTTATGGGGACAACGCTATGGATACAGATGCATTATGGAAGCATCACATTAATCAAGAAAGAACAGAAAGCTTCAGCTATTAACTAACTGGATTCAACATGCGAGTCTGACGAATAGATAGACGAAACTGTCGTCACACAACACCCAATACTCAAACATTTTAATGACAGATATGAGCAGCAAATCAGCTATTACACATCAGGCCCATAAGTAATATTTTAAACATTAATAAAACATTTTAACATTTCAATTGTTTGTAGAGAAGATATAGAGAAGATATACCTGAGTTCACTGACAGGTTCACTGTAAAAATCAAAACTTCAGCAGATTTGAGTTCTCAACTTGTTTTTGTAGGAGATTCTCAACTTCAACAAAGTTTTTATTTGCATTATCCACTCATAAAAACCATAGTACATGCCGCAGTGATGTAAAGACTTGTACTGTTCTATCACTGTTGGTCATTCAGGCTCATGTTTGGTATTATGCAAGTGTGGAATACTGTACTTCAGGAGTAGAATGGGTCCGTTTACTACCGGTGACGTGTTGTGTTGTGTTGTGTTGTGCCGCGCCGCTTATAGACAGTAGCTGCATTTATGGACCGTAATAATGTGATCCGTTTGTTTATAATGATTATAATGCATTCTATTTGCTGCATCACACCGCTTGCACCAGGTAGAGGTGTTATAGCATGGGATCTGTGAATGATCATAATTAATGCATAGACCTTTATCCTGATTCACTGATCCTGATGGCAGCATAAAGAAACATTAAACTCCAAAAATTTTCTTTTGAAAATCTGTTTTTTTGATCACTCAAACAGCACTTCACCTCAATTCGAACGAAGAGCCAATTGAATAGTACAGAGCTCCTTTCAGGGTTGCAAATCTGTTCCTGCCCTGATTGTAAAGCAAAACGTGATTGGTTGTAGCAAGAACGTGCCGCGATTGGTCAGCACAATGTGGCCGTTATCTGATTGGCTCGAGTACTCAGTGGGTGGTGTCGACCTATTTGTGGATTTGTCTACAGTCTTGACTGTAGAAATGTTTCAGAATCCACAAATGCGTGAGGTGAACCACAAATGCTCAGGAAGAGATCCACAAATGTGTGCAGCGATCCACAAATGTGCAGAAACCGATTCACAAATGTACAGGTGGTGATTCATAAATGAATGCCAGGCAGAATTGTGCTTGTGACGTAAAAACATATTTGTGAAAATTTTGTTATTACCAAATCTTTATTTATTTATTTGTGAATTTAATTCATTTTTGTGAAATTCCTGACATATTTGTGGATCTTATTCTATTTATTTGTTCATGTGATTATTATTTGTGAATCTCTTTAAATTTATTTGTGGATCATAATCTATTTATCTGGACTATTGGAACAATTCTATCTCCATATATATCTGCTAAATGATGTCAGTTTTAAGGAGTAAAACTTTTTGGGAAAATAATTGTTCGTAAAACCACTGCTTTAGTTGACTCTAAAAATAGACATGTACTTAAATGTACAAACGTATGATCTGTAAAAGGTTTCTACAGCAATCCTGTCTCTCTCTTTCTTTTCAGAGAACAGCAGTGCTGATCAGAAGCAGGCCTGTAAGAAACATGAGCTGTACGTTAGTTTTCGAGACCTTGGATGGCAGGTGTGATATCTTTTGTACTTTTGTACTTACCACTTAACTTATTGTTAGTTTCTGCTTTATCTTCCCCCTCATATATATATATATATATATACACACACAAACAGTACAGAATGTTGGAAACACAAAGATTTTTAATGTTTTTAAAAGAAGTTTCGTCTGCTCGCCAAGGTTACATTTATTTAATTAAAAATACAGTAAAAAACAGTAATATTGTGAAATATTATTACAATTTAAAATAACTGTGTACTATTTAAATATATTTGACAAAGTAATTTATTACTGTGATGCAAAGCTGAATTTTCAGCATCGTTACTCCAGTCTTCAGTGTCACACGACACGATCCTTCAGAAATCATTCTAATATGCTGATTTGCTGCTCAATAAACATTTATGATTATTTTCAATGTTGAAAACAGTTGTGTACCTTTTTTTTCAGGATTCCTTGATGAATAGTAAGTTCAAAAGAACAGCATTTATCTGAAATACAAAGCTTCTGTAGCATTATACACTACCGTTCAAAAGTTTGGGGTCAGTAAGAATTTTTATTTTTATGAAAAGAAATTAAAGAAATGAATACTTTTATTCAGTAAGGATGCATTAAATCAATCAAAAGTGGCAGTAAAGACATTTATAATGTTACAAAAGATTAGATTTCAGATAAACACTGTTCTTTTGAACTTTCTATTCATCAAATAATCCTGAAAAAAAAAATACTGTAAACACATATTTTGTACAATTGTACACATTAAATGTTTCCTGAGCAGCAGATCAGCATATTAGAATGATTTCTGAAGGATCATGTGACACTGAAGACTGGAGTAATGATGCTGAAAATTCAGCTTTGCCATCACAGGAATAAATTACTTTGTGAAATATATTCAAATAGAAAGCAGTTATTTTAAATTGTAATTATATTTCACAATATTACTTTTTTTACATTACAAAGTCCCTAGTTCCTGGAGAAAGTGGCTTATGTTAAGACTGTGTCTTAAGAACTAAGACCAATTAGCAGTTAATTACGGGCAATCAGTCTAACTTTTTGGTATCAAATTAGACCAATCTACGTTTTTATGTAACCGATTTAAAAAATGTATGTCTTAAAGAAAAAAATAGCATGACTAACTTGTAAGACTGGTCTAAGTGCTTTATGCAGCTGGCCCAATGATTTATTAAGTCCACTTGTCATGCAAACAAACTGTGCTTGAGAGCTGTCCTTCCAACCACACAACTTTGTGATGCTGTTGGCAAATGATTGTTGGAACTATGATTTCGGGAAACACCGACTCATTGAACTATGTTAATAACGACGAAACTTGTGACCAAAGTTGGCTAATGATGCTTTCGGGAAACGCACCCCTGGTTAGGGCTAATAGACCACCACATTACAACCAGCAACAAACCAGCTAAAATTTTCCAAAAAACAGCTTAATTGGATTTAACCTGTTTTTTTTTTTTTTCTTTCAGCAGGTTTCCTCTCACAGCTCTGTTCCTTCTCACTCAACATTTCACTTTATCTCTAACTGTGTTTATGGCTCAAACCATTTTATGACTCTGTGTAGCTCAGGTCGTTCGCTCCATTAGGCTCAAGAGTACGAGCCACAGCAGTCAAGCAGAGATAGGAGAGCCTTGTTTCTGTTTATACACCGATAGTCTTGCCACCTGTAGCATATCTGTCTCTCCTACTGGATCACAGCACATAAACACTCACTCAGAACAGCTGGCGAGGACTCAGAGACCCCGACTCTACCATGTGGGTTTATATACCCCCCCACCCTCATTCCCTTTTGAACCATAACATTTTACACATACTTCAGCACGATTACAATTTATTGTGATCACAATCTTGAGCGATCTGATGTGCATCATGAAAATAAAGAGCATCTGGTTGGGAAAGATCTAGCTTCAGGATTAATGACTGAAGGTGGATGTTGTGTTAACAGATCTGTTCTCTGTCCATCTCTCAGGATTGGATTATAGCTCCAGAGGGTTACGCTGCTTATTACTGTATGGGAGAATGTGCCTTTCCTCTTAATTCCTACATGAACGCCACAAACCACGCCATCGTACAGACATTGGTAAGTCTGTCACCATCTAACCTGGGTCCAAAATGTACTTTTTGCCACAGCTGCCAATGATGAACCAGACATAAATATTTATAATGCTGCATCTTTTTTTTAAGAAAAAAAGAAATACTTTTATTCCTCAAGGATGCATTCAACTGATCAAAAGTATCAGTAAAGACATTTATAATTTTACAAAATGTTTATGTTTCAAATAAATGCTGTTTTTTTTAACTTTATGTTCATCAAATAATCCCGAAAAAAAGTGTCATGGTTTCCACAAAAATATAAAGCAGCACAACTGTTTTTCAACATTGATAATTATCAGAAATGTTTCTTGAGCATAAAATCATCATTCTAGAATGATATCTGAAGGATCATGTGACATAGTACACTGGAGTAATAATGCTGAAAATTCAGCTGTCATCACAGGAATAAATTACATTTCACAATACATCCAAATAGAGAACAGTTATTTTAAAGGTGCCCTCGAATGAAAAATTCTATTTATCTTGGCATAGTCAAATAATGTAAAGCTCTAATATGTAAAGCTGCCGTTCCTAAAACTACCATCCAACTGGCAGCAACTCAATAAAACCATAGTGTTAATTTTGAACCTCGTGTCTAACAATACAATAACTCTGTTCCAAAACCTAGTAAGATGCTTTATCTTTTATCTGTGTAAATACTTTTGTTTTGACCTTTGTATTTTTTTTTTCTCTCAGGTTCACTTCATCAACCCTGAAACGGTTCCAAAACCATGTTGCGCCCCCACACAGCTCCACGCCATCTCCGTCCTGTATTTTGATGACAGCTCCAATGTCATCCTAAAGAAATACCGCAACATGGTGGTCAGAGCGTGTGGCTGCCACTAGAGTCCTATATCACACAGACACACATACAGTATAGACAATACACCCACAGTCACACATCTGACTGCTCTTCATTTGCTTATTTAAAAAGGAGCACTCAAGGTCAATGTCCTAAAAACCATATGAAGATCTCAGGCCAATTCCAGGATTTATTTTACCATGGACAAAGTGCAAAATTGTCTTATATGTACAACAATGTTTTAAATATGGCAAAAAAAGGAAAGGAAAGACACAAACACCAACATTTGTATGCACACATATACATGCTCACATGTACACACTTTTATATGATACTTGTGCTTTCTACTGTGTAAATAGTTTTTTCAACAAAAGAAACAAAAAAGTGTATTTATTTTCCTGGTCTTCCAACATGGAGTCTAAACATCCTTGTCTTCTGGTCTGTTTTTAATGCGTCCTCCACACTGTTTTAAAAAAGACATTTCACCCAAATTGTTCTGGACCATAACACTTTTTACAAATGCTGAATAATTCCATATCATAAATTTCCGACATAATTGGATTACCAGCTGCCATATAACACTGATACAATAACATATCGGTGTAATGTATACAACAAGCATTAATTTTTGTATTTTTAGGACTCACTTAATGGATTTTCCAAACTATGCTAGTGTAGTTTCTTCACCCTTGTGAAAAAGAAGTGTGATTATTTGTATTAAATGTGTAGTGTACTTTATTAAAATTGTAAATGTAGTGTGTTATTAGATATTACATTTAAAGTAAATGTATTTTAAATTCCAACTTAATTACAAATGTGTAATTACAAATGTATTTAAATATATGACATACAAGTTAGAAATGACAATTAAGTATATTTTAGTTTACCATAAAAATGCTTGTCAGTACTTTTAGTAATACACTTTAACCATATTTCAACAGACAATTGGAATAATTATGAATGTTCTTAAGTCCTGCTCAAGTGGGCTAAAAAAGCACTCTTAAGATCAACTAATTACATTTAATATACATATAAATTTAAACAATAATGCATTTTCATTTAATTGCAAATAACATGCAATTAAGTGTCTGAAAACATCACATTCAGTTCACATTTAAAGTATATTATGTCCTTCATAAATACTTTTTTTTTTTTTTTTTTTTTTTTTAAGTATGCTAAAGTGAACCTTTTCACAAGGACAAATATTTGAATGATACACAGTTTGTTAGTACTTTTAACATTTTTGCCAAGTAAAAATGAACTAAGAAACAAGTGAATTAAGAAAATGTACTTGCCATAATTACTTGGTTGACTCCTCCACTGCCTACCAAGTCTCACCTGGTTCCTGACATTTTATTTTGCCTTTTGTTGAAGGCACAGTACATTCCCTTCTTTTTTTTCCCCCCACAGATGGGCATTTATAAGGAGCATGTGAGGTGAGGAAATCATTCCAGACTTTGATAGTGTTTTACTGCAGGCTCAGCCCAATAAATAAGTTTAAGTAAACACAGGCTGTCCTCTCAGTACAGCGAGCACCTCATACCCCAGCAGTAACCCCGAGACCTGCGGCCTCCACATGCGTGAGGACACGCACACAGAACATCTGTTTACTCTGTTCTCTTTTTCCTTTGACAAAAAATCCTTAAGGAATGCTAATGGCATTTCTATTCATATATAATTTGCACTGACCCTTATAAGATCAAAAAATAAAATAAATCTTAGAATCAAATAAGATCCTGTTGGATAAACTGAAATTAGGAAATCCAGTTAATCCAGGATGAGCTTTTTTATTGACATTTTCTTCTCACTCTCAACAGGTGGTGTACAAATGCTAAAGTGAAACACTAAAAAATATATCACCAACAGGGCCAGGTTTACCTCATATTGTGACTATAAAGATCAACTTACAGGTTATAACCTTTATTGTAGCTGTAACTATGTGGGTGCTCAGTTTTCTTCTTCTTCTGTCATTTGGCCAAAATCTCATGTTATAAAAAAGGTGAAGTGCTATGCAAAGGCTGTTTAACCCTTAAATGCACACCTCCGGTCTTTATCGACCCGTGATTTCATTCACTACCCTCCTTCTCATTCATTTTTCAAAGTTAATCAGCCTTCTTAGTATTCCTCAATCAATTCATTATAAAGAACATAACACACACACACACACACAAAAATCATAAAATTATAAAAGAACACCTATTTTCCTATTCATTTGTTGTAAAAATTGTATAGGGTCGCTAATGACAAGAGGTGTGTATCAGTGTACGTATATTTTTTTCCAAAAAGTAACAAAATATGCTTTATTTTATTCTTCTGTGATTATTCTAATATTAGGGGAGTTTTATATTATCGCAACAGGTGGAGATCCATCCGTGTTAGATATAGATCCAGGTCTCTAAAGACCCGAATATGTAAGAATGATTGGTAAAACATTCATGTATTTAAAGGTTAACACAGTACTGGCTATGACTCAACGGCAAATGCTAGACTAAGACACACGTCTCTGCTCCTCAAATACATAAAATATTAACCTTTATAGACATGCTGCTGTGAGCATGAAAGACATGCTATGCTGCTGCACAAATAGCATATATGAAATTACCCGTAGCATATCTATATAGGTGGAGCTGGGGAAGGTGGAGGGTTTCTGAGGAACTCTGAAAGCACACTGCAAACTGATGCACAAACATTGACCAACGATTTAAATGTTGATCAGCAAGCTCATTGGCTGCAGATGCAACAGGAACCAATGTGCCTTCACAGTAAAATCCCCAGAGTTAACTCTGCTCAGAGTACATTTGGTCCCTCTCTGAACAGTGTTAAAATAACACTGAAGCAGAGTTAAAGGTTATTAAGCTATTAATTAAGTGATGATTGAACACCTGCTGTTAACCAGCAGAATCACTGAAGAAAAGAGAAACACAAGACCTACAACTGACTTCAGCCAAAAACCATTTAATTTGTGTTTGAGCAATTGCAATAAATTTTTCACAACAAACACTTGTACATTGCTAAATCAAAAGACTAAAGGAGCAAATCAGCTTGAATTTGCTGCTTGAAAGTCATTTCAAATTAGCATCACAAATAGGATTCTTTTTCGTTGCTTCCTTGACTGAGATTCAGCTATTACAAAATTGAAAAAAAAAATAAAATAAATAAATAATAATAATAAATTCCATTAAACAAATGCTACCATAATGCTTCAGTGCAAAAAATTAACAACCATTACCGCTCAGGCTTATACATGAAAACATATCATACAATCCTCAACTGTGGTGACAATAATTATTCATACTGCAGTGCATGAAGGGAGTTTTGTCCTAAGGTGATACCTAACATGCATTGCAGCTTGAAGTTTTTTGTTATTTTTTGTTTTTTAAAAATCACCATTGTTGAGGTTCATATGCTGATTCTTGATGTCTGTGTGTGTGTCTAAGAGATGCTGTATTTTATTTTATTTTATTTTTTTTAATGGACTGCATGGTTTTAAATTTATTCAATATATCTGTTTGCTGCAACACTTTTTTCTCATGCTGTAGTTTCACAGGGTTGGTAATGCAAAACCAAAATGTACAAATGACAAAATATACGATCAGTTGCTCTGGATGCATTTAGGCAATCTCACAATGACTACATCATATAAAAGCAGCTAATATCTGCTCACTGTAAAGCACTGACTTCACTGCTTTACAACAACATATGCATTGTTAGAAAAAAAAAAAAAAAAATAGAAAGCTAAGGGTCAAGAGCCCAACTTAAGCAAACGCTAATCTCCCTCTTTTCTTTTCTTTTCTTGACCAATAAACCTCTGTTAATTCTCAGTTCTATAGATGTTTGAAAATAGTCAATCAGGTTAGTAATATGTGAAGCTAGTAATGCAGTTTAATCAGATGAAATTACACATGAAATCAAAACTGACCTTATTTAATTTGTTAGCTCAAATTGCTTTGTGGTGAACAATTCATCCGTGCAAGTCAATCCACACAAAAAAAATTTTTGGCTTCGTAATATTTAATCAAAATCTTAAAATGCTCCTCCCCTCTGCAACGGTGCCCCTTCTCTGATGACATCAGTTTGACGGCTTGGGTTGAAATCACTTAAACCACTCCCTTGCAACCATTCGTCTGCTATGAGCGAGAGATAGAGAGGAGGAGCGCTAAAGTAAAACTCTGCCCTCTATTCAATATTCCGTTTCACTTGGAAATACGTCACAGCACTGGAGAATAGTCGTTTGCAACTTCCGGTTCACGCGGACTTTAATTTTGATGATTATAGTTGACAACTAAGGAAAATCCCAAATTCAGTATCTCAGAAAATTAGAATATTACTTAAGACCAATACAAAGAAAGGATTTTTAGAAATCTTGGCCAACTGAAAAGTATGAACATGAAAAGTATGAGCATGTGCAGCACTCAATACTTAGTTGGGGCTCCTTTTGCCTGAATTACTGCAGCAATGCAGCGTGGCATGGAGTCGATCAGTCTGTGGCACTGCTCAGGTGTTATGAGAGAGCCCAGGTTGCTCTGATAGTGGCCTTCAGCTCTTCTGCATTGTTGAGTCTGGCACATTGCATCTTCCTCATCACAATACCCCATAGATTTTCTATGGGGTTAAGTTCAGGCGAGTTTGCTGGCCAATTAAGAACAGGGATACCATGGTCCTTAAACCAGGTATTGGTAGCTTTGGCACTGTGTATTTTGTCTTTCCCATGACTGTGTAGCCTACAGAACTAGACTGAGAGACCATTTAAAGGCCTTTGCAGGTGTTTTGAGTTAATTAGATATTAATAGCTGATTAGAGTTTGGCACCAGGTGTCTTCAATATTGAACCTTTTCACAATATTCTAATTTTCTGAGATACTGAATTTGGGATTTTCCTAAGTTGTCAGTTATAATCATCAAAATTAAAAGAAATAAACATTTGAAATATATCAGTCTGTGTAATGAATGAATATAATATACAAGTTTCACTTTTTGAATGGAATTTGTGAAATAAATCAACTTTGATGATATTCTAATTATATGACCAGCACCTGTATTTAGAGAGGGACCAAATGTACTCTGAGCAGAGTTGATTTAAAGGCTGATTTATACTTCTGCATCGGACCTACACAGGAGCCTCTGCGCCATAAGCTATGCGTCTGTTTTCATTTATACTTATGCATCATTGTCCTCGTCAGACCACTAGTAGGCAGTGTCCGCGGTAATGGTGAGAATCAAGGCAAAAGCCGAAGAAGAAGCAGCTTGTCACGTACGTTGTCAGAGAAGCTTACAAACAGAAACGGCAGAGAAGCGGCAAATAGGTAACAACTTTTATTGCAGTTTGACTGCATGTGTCCCCTGAAACAGAGCGTATATCATTCCTATGGAAGTTGAAAGCACTCGCTCTTCTCCGATTGCTCTGCGCCAGTTTTTTGACCTGAGGGAGAGGTTCTAGCAGACCAATTACAGTGCTTGCAGTATGCGTAGAATTGACGCGTTGTTACATTTTTTAAGAGGTGCATGTCAGGCTATGGCGTAGGCTACGTGTGGTACAAATAGCCTTTGGATTTTGGTGTGTTGTAGATAACAATGTGATTGTCAGCAGGTTGCATTAAGGATCCAGAACTTGGTGTGTATGTATATTATAAATATATATGCTTCTTTATTTACTTTTGCATTGCAAACAAGCATATGGCCCAAAATGTGCGCAGCACTTCATTTAAGTCTGTGGCAGGTTGAGTTATGAGGTTTGACTCACAGTTTAAGGAGCCAATGGAGTTACAAGGTTTAGCCTTTTTATGAAAAAAAATGAATAAATATGATTATGAATAAAATATGGAAATACAAGGTTTCTGCCTGACAGCGAAAAACATTCATATTTAAAATTTTATAAATTTATAAATTAATTATCTTATAGAGTTTTAACATTAGAGTGAGATAATAATAATTGTATTATTTTTTGTAATGTATTGTTATTGGGTCCCCCTGTATGAACGAGTATAGGCATGTGCCTAGAATGCCTAAAAAAGCTTGTAATGTTAACTGAAAAAACAGTAAAACACGTTAATTAGTTTCTATATGGTGAAATTTTTTTTTATATATTTAGAAGAAAATATTTTGAATATTATTTTATAATAATAAAAAATATCACTTTTGATTGTGTGTATGTGTGTGTGTGTGTGTGTGTGTGTAGGTGTGTGTGTGAGAGAGGGAGAGAGAGAGAGAGAGAGAGAGAGAGAGAGAGAGAGAGAGAGAGAGGAAGAGTTATGTATGGAAAGAAACCTCCTTTTGCCTCATTAAAAATGTTAAAAGGTTGTATATAATAAAAAAATAGTCACATATAAAGCCATGATGTGAGATATAAAGTCTATTGTGAGAAACAGCCACAACAATGAACAATAAAATTGTAATTGTCGGATATAAAATCACAATTAATGAGAATTAGTCACAATTGTGAGAAAAAAAAAGTGATCACTGTGAGATCTATCCACACTGGGTGATATAAAGTCACAATTATGAGAAATAATGCTGCAATTTTTAAAAACGTTAAAAGTCACATTGTGAGAAAGTATCAATAACAAAAAATAAATTTGAAATTATGAGATTTAATTAAGTTGCAACTGTAAACCCCCCTGGCGCATTATCTGAAAGGGTTGTCCATATTCTCTTAATGAGTAATGGGTGTGTTTGGGGAATAATGTGCAATAAACCAACCAGAGTCTCATCTCCCATTCCCTTTAAAAGCCAGCTGTGCTCGCACCATGGCATATTCGCTATTTACAAGGCAGAATTTGCAAGCGGAAAAACTGAACGCGTCTATAGTGAGGAAACGGATCTGCTCCTGCGCGAGTTTAAAGTGCATGAGCATACTGTCTACGGGAAAAACCGGATTAAACCAAAGCATTTTTATCTTTATGCATACAATAATGATCTTTTAAATTGTAATCTTTTTATTTTTAATATTTGGCATGTTTGTGTGCTGCTGCGCTGCACTGTGTGTGTAATAAGCAGAATGTACGTGCATTGTGCACCTGCCTACAGGCGCATATTACTAACGTTTTGTTTAAATTACAAAACAATTATTGCGCCATTGACTTTAGACCAGGTTTCACTTGGTCAATGGCGCAGTCTATTTCAGTTGCCTCAAAATAGTAACGCGCCAACAATGCGCCTGAACAAACCTTGTTTTCAGACCAGCATGCCCATGGACGCACAAATGGGTGCAAATGAATTTGCTATTTAAACAAAGTGGCGCAGGACATGAAAATGATAACTGCATCAGGCTGAAACTAGCAAAAAACACTTGTGTTGCGCCTGGCGCCGGGTATATGATAGGGCCCAAAAAGTCACATTGTGAGATGTAAATGTCAATTTTGAGAAATAAAGTGGCAATTGTGAGATGTCATAATCAGAGATAAAAATGTCACAATTACGAAAAAATAAAGTCACAGTTGTTAAAAACTGTTATTCAACTGTTACTCAGTTGTGAGATTTAAAGCTACTGTCACCTTTTTAATTACTTTTTACTCTGAGATGGAAACAGGCTTCCATAGTTATATTACACAGAGACAGTGAAAACACTAATAAAAAGAGACAAATGGACAGACTGATACTATTGCAGGAGAACTGTAAGACGGATCTCCTCAGACCAAACAGACACCTTTATCAGGACAGCCTCTTCCTGCCGCTCACCTTCTTTCTACTTTCTCTCTCTCCCTCTCTCTTGTTCACTCTCCAACATCCTGTTTATATCAGAGGCTGTTTCAGATTAGCGCTAGCTCCGTGCCACCCGCAGACATCCAAATGCAGACCATGTGTGTGTGCGCAAGGTCACGGGGCACACTCCCCACTTTCTCTTTCTCTGAGGCCAGGGGCACAAGCTTGGCCTCTTCTTTCCTCTCATCTAGCTCGCTCTGCCCTCCGCTGAACCTCTCCGCCGCAGCCCTCCTCTGCTCTCGGCAACATGGGGTCAGAGGTTAATGGGGTGGTAATGTGGGACTAAGAGGGGAAATCTCTACGTTGTCCCTGCACCCCTCGCCAACTCCCAGAAACCATTAACATCGCAGTCTCGCAAACACTGTCATCTTTCAGCATGGCTAACGTGGACTTCCTCTTGGTGTCATGTTGTTTTATGACCTCCTCTTCTGCAAACCCATGGGTCTCTTACTCGCTCACAACCCTGATGAGGAGAATGAAAAATGGTGAGTATTTATTTCCACCTCAAGCACTGATCCTTGACCTCTACAAGTCCAAAGGAAGACGCGCACACACACACACGGACATGCCTAGCTAAAACAACAACATTTTAACATATCAATTATTAATCTCTAGTCAATTTACAATTGGAGAGAACTTAGTCTGGACTTTCACCTGCCAATGAGATCATAAAAGTAAAATAGTTTTAGGGTGTTCTGGGGTGCTGCTATCCTGTGTTCTGTGTGGTCTGTTAGCGCACTGCTACCCAGCTAACAAAAATTTGTTATAAGAACGTTCTCTAAATATTCAATGTTGGTTCTGGGAACTTAAAACATTTACAGTTTTCTTGATGTTAGAGGAATGTTTTTTATAAGGTATGATGTTCCTCAAATGTTCTTTCAACCTACTTTTAATTTCAAATTCAACATTCTAGGAACGTCGATTTGTAACATTCCAAGAACATAAAAATGGAATGGAAAATGGAAATATAATGTTATTTAAAGGTTAGATGTTCCTGAAACATTCTTCCAATCATTCAAACACCTGCTGTAAACAAGCACTGAAAGAAAGAGAATTAAAAACACAAACTACAACTTTCTTTAGCCACAGCCTTGGATGAACTGAAGATAAAATACATTAAATCTCTCAAGATCTGATTAAACAACTCCACAAACAGCATTACTAGCTTCACTTATTACCAACAAGACTGACTTTATTTCTGTCACATCTACAGAAGTTCTTATTGAGAATTAACAGAGGTTAAGATGTTGATGTCTTATTGACAGTCATCAGTTTGAGTTCATCATCATGGAGATTGGTGTTTGCTTTAGTTGGGCACTTGACCCTTGTTTTTTGTTGAGTTGCTTCTTTTTCAACAATTGCAGGCATTTTCAGAAAGCATTACATTAATAAAGAAAATCAACATGTCTGTTTTAATAGACAAATGACTGCATTAAAGTGGTTTAAATAACTGCTTTTTCTGTAATTGTTGATTTAAGGAATTGAAATGTTATTGAGAAGTATAAAACTCACCCAATGCCATTGTTTTGTTTCAGATGCTGAATGTTGATGTCTGTGAGTGTATAAAAAATACTGCCATTGGTGTCTGAGGTAAATTCTTGGCTCAGAAATATATATATATATATATATATATATATATATATATATATATATATATATATATATATATATATATATATATATATATATATATATATTAGGGGTGTAACGGTACACGTACCTCGGTTTTGAAGTCACGGTTCGGTACAGTTTTCGGTACAGCAGGTGGAGAGAAAACTAAACATAAAATTGCTTTTTTTTATTATTAAACAGAGGTTTACTGAACAAATTGTGTTTTTGTCTTTAAATATATTAAATTAAATTAAAACTAAAAGTTTCTTAAGGATAAAAAAAAAAAAAAAGATCTCTGCTAATGCTATAAACTATGTAGGGAGCCCTAACTTGAAAGAAGCCCAAACTAAAAATTGCTTTTTATTTTTAGATAAAATAATCAACACTCAAATAACAAATTGTATGCAAACCTGTAAGCTGCACCTAAGGCAGTTTTTGCATTAACTTCTAAATGTTTTTACTCCAATTCGTTGTTGAAATATAATCATTTCTACACAGTGGCTGTTATTTTAACATCAGATTTATTTAAACATACATTAAATAGCCTAATCAGGATATCACTAAAAGATTAAGTAAAATAATGACTATATTGGCTAATACAGTGCATATATTAAGCAAAAGAGTTGCCTGTACAGTGATCTGTCACCCCACATCAGAAGCACGTCAAAATGGCATTTTCTGTTTAAACTTCATGATTTCGTGGACAGAATTTGAAGGATGACACTTTGTTTCTTATCCAAAGTAACAAAACGCAGAGCTTATTGCGGTTATTGGTGGTGAATATTGGTTGCAATGTAATGCTTCGGTACACACATGCACCGTTACACTCCTAATATATATATATATACACACACATATATATATATATATATATATATATATATATATATATATATATATATATATATATATATATATATATATATATATATATATATTAAATTTTTTATGAAAATAAAATATGCTGTCAACAAATAGTGTTGAATAAAAATTCCATATGAAATGAATTTATGCATTCTTGGGATAGGGATACAAACATTAATTTTCTTAATTTCATTTTTTTTTTTTTTTTGCAGAATTCATGGAATATCAAATAACAACCCTCTACAGACACACTGAAGCTTGAGTCGCCATTAGCTAGTAATTTTTATTTTATTTTAGTCACCATACTTTTTACATGGAATGCATGAACATTGTAAATGAAAAAGAAAAAAAAAACTAATACTGTAAACACATAAAACAAAGATAAAAAAATAAATAAACAGTGCTTTTCAGTAAGATTGAACAG
This sequence comes from Chanodichthys erythropterus, assembly GCF_024489055.1. Classification (NCBI taxonomy): domain Eukaryota; kingdom Metazoa; phylum Chordata; class Actinopteri; order Cypriniformes; family Xenocyprididae; genus Chanodichthys; species Chanodichthys erythropterus. The sequence continues at coordinate 6,447,915 of NC_090240.1, read as the reverse complement.
CAGTTAGATACAGATTAGAGTACAGAAATTGAATAAAGAGGGACCATATCTCCCCTGTCCTTGCCTCATTGCATTGGCTACCCATAAAATTTAGAGTCGACTTTAAGATCCTTCTATGTGCATACAAAGCATTGCACAACTTGGCCCCAGATTATATTTCTAAACTTATTAAACCATACACAGCTGTTAGGTCATTAAGATCTTGTGATCAGTTACTTTTATCTGTCCCTCGCTCTCATTGCAAATCAAAAGGTGATCGTGCTTTCTCTGTAGCCACCCCAAAGCTCTGGAATAGTCTACCTTTGGGTATCAGGGCCTCTCCTTCACTGGATGTTTTTAAAACCAGTTTAAACACTTATTTTTACTCTTTAGCTTTCAAGTGATGCTGTATGTATAATATATATTATATTTTATATGTTGGTGTTCCATATTATGTATATACAATTTGTTTGATCGATTTTGATACTTGACTTTTATCTCCCTTGACTTTTATCTCTCTTTTATTTTAACTCCTGATTTACAGCAAAGCACTTTGGATCAACTATAGTTGTGTTAAATTTGTGCTATATAAATACAATTTGACTTGACTGTATATATTAAATACAGATAAATCTAAATTAAATAGATAAAACTCCTTAACTAAAGTAACATTAACATTAAAAACTCAAACAGCAGCTGGAATATTAGGCTGCTGTCACTTTAAGACACAATACACGGATCCAATATACTGATATTGTACACATGATTTGTCTCTCTGCCCGTTTACGTTCATTAAAAGACATAACCGACTATGTTTAGGATACAGGCATGTTACATAATTTTGTGTGAAATTGTTCATTCAAGCACAAGAAGAAGTGAAAGAGAAATTAATTAATTGTATTTATGAAGTATCTGTGTGCTTTTAGACATGGCTTTCTGTATGTGTGCACACACAAAACTGAATTGATCTCTCTTTCGCATCTTCTTGCTCCAATGTGCACATGTGCAAGGCTTAAAAACACGTGCAAATGATAAACGATGCAGCACTGGCCCGATCGGGACATTGACTGACAGTTCTGTCAACTTTTGACCATGGGGCAGTCCTCATTGTCGAGCTCTGCATTTAGATCTAGCTCTAAATTCTGGGTCAGTTCATGTGTAGGCCTCTCATGTTGAGTGTTGATGGTGTGTAAAGCTCAGCAGAAAATGAAACTAGCAGGCCTTACATGCCAGAAGCGCTGGTTCGAATCTCGCTCTGAGCAGGGCAAGTAGAACTGGAAGAGTTACATTGGTGCCATGACCCAGATGGGAGTGAGGTTTAGGGAGTGATCTATATAAGTGGCGTACACATAAACTGCCTCTGAGTCTCAAGCAGATTGTGAGTCGCGAGTACCAAAATGACTGGCTTACTGCGCTTAAACTGTCAAACACACAAAATGTCAAAATGCTTGTCTTGGCGAGTATTTAGTTAAACAAAGTCAGTTTTGGAATTGAATTATTTGAGAATAAGAACGTTGTGTTGTGTAACAGTATTTTGAGAAATTTGTGTAACAGTATTTTGGATCCATGCATACACTCTTAAAGTGAGAGCAGTCTCATATTCCTCCTGCTGTTTGTCATGTTAGTCAAAGAACAAAAGACAAAGAAAATCTCTCTGCTCTTGACTGAATAACTTTTAATCTGTATTTATTTATTTATTTATTTTACAATGAATACTATCCAGTGTTATTTTACATTTGATACTACTTTAATTTCTGTAGTATTTCTTACCTGAATATACTGTATACCCACCTGAAAAACTTACAGCATGTTTATTTCATATCTCTCTTTATTCTATTGTGTTTATTTGTGCTGTTTGAAATTTGTTTATTTGTTATGTTATTACTTTTTACATATTTTTTATGAAAATAAAAGATGTCAACTATAGTTCTTAGAAAGAATAGTGGAATCACTAAAAATCGTTATAAGCAGGTCTCACTTACAAAAAACAAAAATTGGAAATCAAAATCGGCCAAGAAAATTGCAATCAGTGCATCTCAATAGAAATCTTTTGCAACAATGTAAACATCTTTACTGTCACTTTTGATTAATTTCATGCTTCCTTGCTGAATAAAAGTATATACATATATCTGATCACAAACTTTTGAATGATAATGTAGTATATTGAAACCTGCATTCCTCCTCAATATAAAATAAAAAGGAAAATAGTTTTATCATCCATGCTGTTTCATTTTACATGGGATGTGATCACAAAGTAGTTGCCATGTTGAGGTCACAAGACAAGCCATCTATCTATCTATCTATCTATCTATCTATCTATCTATCTATCTATCTATCTATCTATCTATCTATCTATCTATCTATCTATCTATCTATCTATCTATCTATCTATCCATCTATCTATCCATCTATCCATCTATCTATCTATCATCTGGTTTTTAATAATGTTTTCAAAATGTTAGAACAAAAGCATTTTCAGGGAACTTTTTTTCCTGAAACATTTCAGTTGGGTGTTCATTTTTAATGTTACTACTTGTTTCAGAAAAAAATAAAGAACATTCAAAAGTAACGTCCATAATGTTTGCAAAATGATTAAATGTAATGTTCCCTTCACGTTAGTATAACTAAGAAAAAATGTTTACAAATCATTTAATAAACTGGACATTTTAACATTCAGAGAACATTCAGAAATAATGTTTTCTAAACTAAATGGGAATGTTAGCAAAATGTTCTTAGAACATATTTTGGTTAACTGGGTAGTGAGGATTAAAATAACCTGCCAAATCTTTCCACAAGGCCACATTACCAACAATTTTGTGTGTGGAGAGGACAATGCTGTCCTCTACTGGTCAACATACCTCACTGCATGTTCCTGTGCTTTAATCAAAATACAACATGTATCTAAAAAAATATGACTGTATAAAATGGCAAAAATTAAATAAATAAATAGACTAAAAATACGTTACCATCAAATCAAAAGTAATACCATATTTTCCTTACACCTTGTATGATCCTTGAAATGCAAAAAAATTTAAACTACCTATGGCCAAAAAGTGAAACCTTTTCTTTTTTTTTTCAACACACACAGGTTTGTTTTGCTATCTTAGTGAGGACATTCCATAGGCGTAATGGTTTCTATACTGTACATTCTATCCCCTACACTACCCCATACCCGTAAACCTATCCATCACAGAAAACATTGTGCATTTTTACATTTTTAATAAAGCATTGTTATGTATGTTTTTAAAGCTATTTTAAATATGAGGACTCATGAAATGTCCTCATATTTCATGTTTACGTCATAGTATAATACCCATGTCATTATACAAATTTGTGTCCTCATAAATCACAAAATGTACACACACACACACACACACACACAGTTAATGTATTTGAATAACTTAGAACCAGACAAAATGAGCATCATGTCACTCGTCTGTATACTTGTATCTTTCTGTGTCAGTTACAGTTTGTTCTGTCCTACTGCTATTTAATCTCCTCCCTTGAAAGTCACTCTATCCTGTGTCCTGTCTCTCCCTCCCTCTCTGTCCATCCATCTCTCCCTCTATCCCTTCTTCTCATAATCGCTGCAGTCTTTCCTCCGCCGACATCAGCACGAGTCTCATAGTTTCAGATAGGACGATGCAAGACTGTCTGCTCAGGTACAGTATTCAACCTAATCTCTCATATGCCTTATCTCCCTCAAACAGCTGCATGCTCTTCCATCACGGGATCTAAAGCATCCCTGCTACTGCTGTGATGTTCTGTCAGACCGGCTAGCTGCTGTTCAATGTGTGATCAGTGGCCTTGAGGAATCACTATTGTCTTTTGTACCAGGAGTACAACAGGACATTTTCGTTTAGCAGCATGTTTTTACTTCTCTGATCTGAGTTTAAGTCGTAAGACATATGATGCCTCTTGTAACTTATGAAGACTTGTGGTATTCTGAGGGACTTGTTATTCATAATATTAAAAATATGCATCACTCCATTATTTTATGTTCTCTTTGCATGTGACCAGTTTCAACAGTCAATTTTGTATGAATGTTAATTTACTTACATTACATTATAAATTTATAATTATTTTAAGGGTGTGAATGTCATTATAAGATGCACAATATATCGGTGACAATATATAACATCTTCAATGATACTGGAGAATATTTATTATTATTATTATTATTATTATTATACATATTATTAATTCTATATAATTTATTTTATTATTTAAATTATTATATAAAATATCAGGCCATAACATGAACAATTATTGCAGTTTGAAAAACAAATTTTTAGTGTACTCAAAAATATGTACTAAAATTGTTTTCAGAAATGAATGTGTCTTTTTTTAATGTAATTTATGAGCAGATGGCAGGTACATTGTTTTAATGAAATCAGAATGATGCTCTGATTTGGTTCTCTTGTTGAGACTCATGGCCACATGTCGATCAATAACACTGGATGGAAAGGGTGGGGAACATGCAGAGTGCTAAGTGGTCTGATTTTGCCATTAGTGCTTACTCATCTCTTTGGGACAGCATGTTGTCTGGCCACTAGTGCTTTCATTGGGGAAATTCTATACTCATAGATATTGATCTTCTTGTTCAGCATGAAAATCTGTACAGAGCACAGACATCACTGGGTGAATCTCACAAATCATACCTGCAAACTCCAAAGTGGTGAACAAGGTGACATGTTTACAAAGTAAACTGTAGTAGGGGGGTCTGGGGGCAGCCTCCCCCAGGAGAAAATGTTCATGATTTTAACATGTAAACTAAGCATTCCAGTGCACTCCCACAAGAAAATAAATGAAAAAAACAACAACAAAAAAAAAACAAAAACATTTGCTTCAAGTAAAAAATAAAATAAAATAACAATAATAATAAAAATAATAAACATTTATTGACACTAGGGCTGAGCATTGACACAAATTTCACAATTGGATTCAATATTGATTCAGAAGCTTGTGATTTCGATTTGATTAACTTCAATTCAATATTGATTAATTTGGGGCCTATCAGGTACAGTACATGGCAAATTTCCTCAAAGAAAAAATCTCTCTCAGCTAATGCTGTAAACTATACAGAGAACCACAGCTGGTACATCAGTATAATGTTAAAGGTTAAAATTAATAGATTCATTAACTACTAAAATATACATTACACAAAGAAGTTTTTATAATAGCGTTATAATACATTTTTAATGACATAGTTATGTTTCTACTCGTTTTTTAATACTGTTTCAACTCGTTTTTCATATTGGCCTAAACATTTAAAGGTCCCATTGCATGAAAATTTCACTTTATGAGGTTTTTTAACATTAATGAGTTCTCCTAGCCTGCATATGGTCCCCCAATGGCTAGAAAAGGCGATGGGTGTAAACAGAGCCCTGGGTAAATTGAAAAAAATGAAAGGTCAGACGGCCAAATCTGGAATCTTCCCTATATGTCGTCATAAGGGGAAAGGTTACCTCCCCTTTCTCTGCTTTGCCCGCCCATGAGAAAATGAGCTACTACCGTGAGGGTCGAGCACAATATATATATTTTTTTACGAGAGAGACATCATGCCATGTAAACGAGCGAAGCATGGCAGTTGCTCAGTGTTTGGATGTACAAATGAACACCTTAGTATTTGTTTTTAGTTCCTTCATCCGAGCCAATAAAGAAACAGTGGGTTAATTTTATTTTCTCTGGTAATGCGCCGATACAACTTCTCATAGTTTTGTATGTCTGCGCCACACATTTCACCGACGGCTGTTTCCTCAACGTGGACCAATACAGCCCAGTTACTGTTGCTAATGTAAAGGTAGACAGCATCAAGTATGTGTGTGAATACGCGAGTGTTGTACATTTCTTTGTTGTTTGGATAACCGTTCTGCTGTTGGTGTTATGGCGCACACAATATCCACATTTCCAGATTGCAGAGCTTTATGTAATTGTAATAAGATTGTAAAAACTTTTAAGATTTATGAAATATAAAATATGTAAACAATAGGGCTGGGCAAGTTAATGCTTTTTTATCGCGTTAACGCATTAATTAATTAACGGCGACAATTAGTTTATCGCGCGTTAACGTACTTTTTATTTTGAAAGTCCGTTGCTCACTGCGTTTGTACTTTTTTTAGTCTATGGTTTGAATACACATAGATAGACTACAACCGAACACAAACCATGGGTCACAGGAGGGGTGGGATGTTTATCAGTAGGCTACTGGCTGCTTAGGATGAGCGTCATCACGCGTCTCAACCAATGAAAGCATTTATTGTGTGCTTAAGAGAGCTACAGCGCGAGAAAGAAAATATCTGGTGCGGACAGAAAAATGGAAAAAGGTACCCACTGCTCATCACTCAATAAAAGAATCACATTGCTAAGTGTTTTTGAACGTTTTGATTTCGTTTGGTTTAATAATTAACATTACCTTTGCGAGTCTGACTCTCACTGCGCTCGTGAATTAGCAGAACTTGACGGAGACATTCAAATGCTTAACAAAACGCTTCATGTGACCAACAATTCTGTACATGTTTATTAAAGCATACTGTGTGGAGATACGCAAATGAGCCCAAAATATGAATGCAACACGTTTATATCTTAAACGGTTTCCTCTCATGTCATCTCAAGAAAACGCTTAATGCACTTAGACTGATATTAAAGATACCAAATTCTATTTACAAATAAAGCACATGCAGAAAAACGGATGACACCAAAATATAAACTTTCAGTATCACTTAAAATGTAACCATTTTATAAATTTTCTTCAAAACGGTTTTATAAAAGGTAGCTTAGTGTGGTTGTCATTTGTTAAAATAAATATAAAAATAGTGTGTTCGTGTCCGTCTGTCCGCTGAATTTGACCCATAATCTCTGATTCTCCTCATCTGTGATCATGGAAAAGGGGAATTACAATGACAACAGTTGTAGGCCTACTCAATATGCTCGTTTAAGCATCATTTAAACGTTTCCAACAAATAAATTAATCGACTTTTCTCAGTGTGTTAATTACATAGATTTATTTGGATATTCATACGATGATATTCATACGATGGCTGAAGCAGCAGTGAGCGCCCAGCGTGCGACACGGTAAACAGATCAACACTGTAAACGAAATTCTACAAAACTTCAGTGAAAAAATAAATAAAATGATCATGCGATGCGATAAAATAGCTTCTATTCCATGCAAACGATACCATTAAAAATGTTAACGTTCCACTTAATGGCAGAAACAAAACAAAAGGTAAGCAAGAATCCGTATTAATTTCAGTACGAGTAATAGAGGGCGATCCTGTCAAAATGGCGACGCCGCCCCGGCATGCAACGAGGTGTGACGTCGGTTCATATTCTCTATTGCACTTTTGTTCATACAGCAGTACTTTGAAAGAATAAAATTACGCAATACACTACTTTTGATTTCATTATTGAATTTTGCGCATGCTGCGATTAATCGCGATTAACCGCAGAAAAATCATGCGATTAATTGCGATTAAAATATTTAATCGTTGCTATCAGAAAAGGTATTTGTAATAATGGCAGAGGTCTGACTAATTTAGTTGCGCTGGTTAGTGTCTATAGCTGATAATATATTATATATATATATATATATATATACGATAGCAAATCAGAGGAACATGAAGAGCCAACAATGTAGGCTAGCATTAGCTACATGATAATAACAGTAACAGCATACATAAACCAACTAAAGTACCGTATCCAGACACAATGTTTTAAACTAACCATTCGGAGACGCCCTGCTGTAGCCGCTGAGTTGCAACTTCTTCATCCGGTGTTTCTGGGTCGAACTGAAATAAACGCTTATATAATAAAATGCTTGAACAACTGCGTGTCTACGAGCCATTGTGATACATCCACTGTCAACATTAGCGCGTGGTACAGTGGCCGCAAGCTGGTTAAAGCCACACCCACCCTCCACCTTGCCCCGCCTCTCTCCTTCTCATTAGCATTTAAAGCTACAGACCTAGAAACGGCACGTTCTTAGGAAAGCTCATTGTGGGACTGGCTTGTAGTGGCTGAAATTCTGCACCAAGGCTGAATTTCGGGAAAGAGACTTAAGATACAGTACTAGGGACCACTTAGGCCTATATAAAAGATAAAAGAAGATAAAATATGTTTAAGTCATGAAATAATGGCACAATGAAAAAAAGTCTCTCTGAAAGGCTTACGTAGGCTTATGCAAAAAAATAGTTTCTTATTTATGACCTTGTGACCTCATGGTTTTGTGAGATTCATCCTAAAAGACTATGCATGGGTATTTGTATGGAACAGTACATGCACTACCTTTCAAAAGTTTGGGGTTGGTAAGAGTTTTTTAAAAACTTTAAGCATCAGTTTTTTTTAAGAAGTCTGTCTTCTGCTCACCAATGCTGCATTTGATCAAAAATACAGTAAAAACAGAAATATTATGAAATATTATAATTTAAAATACAGTTTCTGTAATATATTTTAAAATGTAATTTATTCCTGTGATCAAATCTGAATTTTTAGCATCATTACTACAGTCTTCAGTGTCACATGATCCTTCAGAAATCATTCTAATATGATGATTTGATGCTCAAGAAACATTTCTGATTATTATCAATGTTGAAAACAGTTGTGCTGCTTCATATTTTTGTGGAAACACTTTTTTGGTGAACAAAGTTCAAACAGACATAATTTATTTGAAATATAAATCTTTTGTAATATTATAATTGTCTTTACTGTCATTTTTGATCAATTTAATGTGATTTTGCTGAATAAAATAATTAATTTCTTGGAAAAAAGAAAAAAAAATACTGATCCCATGTTTGATTTTACAGTATGTCTGCTGACCTCATATCTAATTTTTGATCAAAAATCAGTGTATCTTAGAGAAATATACATATATTCTTATCTTGGAATTGTTTTTGTCCTTCATGAATCCTGTCTCAGGACACACATGATCCCAGTGAAGGATGAGGAAGCAGAGTCTCAGAGGAAGGCCAAATCACGGCAGGCCAGACAGACTCGAAGAGCTACACAGGTATGTTCATACTCTGATGTATATACACTGTTCTCCTCACAAAACCTACATGGGGCAGAATATGACACTTCTGTATGCTTTCATTACACTGGATTGCATATACTCTAAAAATATGTCGTGTAAGGGATTAATGTACACAGTCATCTGGTCATTACCACAAAATCAACCAGGAAATGACCCCAACGCAAAGCTTAAATTAAAGTTTTTGCTATCCATTGCAATGTAAAAAACAAAACAACAAACATACAAACAGAAAACAACTAGAAAAACAACTAGCAGCAAGACAAACACTGAAACTAGAGTTGTCAAAAGTACAGACTTTGGTACCAATCGGTACTGAAATTTTAAAAACGTGACGTGTTGAGCACTGTTGAGCAGATTCGTAAACACCGCTGACTGGCCATTGTGTTGACGCGCTCATCGAATATGTCTGTGATTGTCTTCAATGATCAACACGTTAGCGCTTGAAAGAACACGGAAGTGTTTGAATTTGAAAGCGTTTTGAAAGCACGAGTGGGAACGCTTGAAAGCAGGCATCTGTCAGTGGACTGGTTCGCGATGTAACCCGTGTGTATCTGTGTTAGTCAGTGATGACTATTTACAACGTTTTTACAACGTTGATTATTGAAGCCAATCACAGAAATATCCGATGAGACATGAAAACAATGGCCAATCAGAGGCATTTACGAATCCACTCAACAGCGCTCAAAGCGTCACATTTTTAGAATTTCAGTACCGAAAAGGTACCGAAATCGGTACTTTTGACAACTCTAACTGCAACAATGTTAAAATTGTAATATAATTATTATTAATTTGCAATTCAAGGTATTTTTCATATGGGCTAACTGGCAAAATAAATAAATAAAAATCTTCAATGAGAGTCCTGTGCTTTTAACCGCCATTTTTACCACAGTCAGTAACTATTACGAATTGCAAGATGGCGCCAATTTGCTAGTTGAACTTGTATTTATAAAAGATAGAACGTTCTATATTTTTTGTATCCGAGTCAAAATGCACATGAGTCCATGACAAGACCAAGACCATTACAATATGGTCTCGAGACCAAGTCCGAGTACTACAAGTAGCTATAAGTAGCTCAGCGGCGGGATGTTGACAACATCAATAACATTTTGACTGTTCAGTGTTGCGGTGTTTGATCAGTCTGAATCATAGTCGTGACTGGTGTACACCTGCTTCAGATCAGTTTTCTCAGTTTTATTAGTCTTATTTTTAGGGAGTTACCCTCTCAGAGTTGATGGAGGCAAAAAGAACCTTCAGCCCATCAAAACTGGACATAAAAACAGGTGAGGTGTGCAGATCCACAGACGGAATGAGTATCCAGAAAATACTTCCTGAAGACATGACAGAAACCAGTCCATCACTGAGGCAGGAACAGCAGTCCAAGGAGGACCACTGTGAACACCTTGATAAGGTGAGCATAAGCAGAACCACATAAAATTTCTTCCCAAAAAAACAAGGGCAGATAAATAATGAAATGTATCAAATAAATACTAAAAAGACTAAAATCATATTTAATCATCACAACAGTGTTTGGACACACAAGTCAATGTATGAATGTCAGTGTATTAGACAAAATGCTTTTCAGTTTTTTCTAGTAAAAAACAAAACAAAAACAAACAAACAAAAAAACATGGGAGGCCAAGGCACTTGAGAATTAAGAAATAATATAATACTTTTCAATTTTTGTTTCAATCAGCTTGTCTTTGATTGTTCAAAACAGGTAGGCGAAATCACTGAATTATTCATTGCATGCCCTGTGCAGAAAATCTGTATTTGCAGATTATATATTATAAATTAAATAAAAGACCACTTACAGTAAATTTACTTAGAGTTCACTTTCATAACTGTTTCTTAACATGCCTAAGTACTCTTTTAAAAAGTGCATTTTGTAATAACGTCAAATTAAAAGTTTTACTTTAAAATAATTGTTTTAATAATATTTTTATTCTTTAAAGAACTACACTTATTTTGTATGTGTTGATTAACATATTAAAACATGGGCTACTTGATTATAACATGCATTATGGGCAGTCGTGGTCTAATGTTTAGAGAGTCAGACTATAATTTTAATACTAAATGTAGTGTGTTGTTCAATATTACATTAAAAATTATTATATTTTAAATGAACTAAATTGCATCTTCATCAATTACAAATATATTTAAATTAGGGCTGGGCAAGTTAACGCGTTTTTATCGCGTTAACGCATTAATTAATTAATGCGACAATTAGTTTATCGCGCGTTAACGTACTTTTTATTTTGAAAGTCCATTGCTCACTGCGTTTGTACTTTTTTTAGTCTATGGTTTGAATACACATAGATAGACTACAACCGAATACAAACCATGGGTCACAGGAGGGGTGGGATGTTTATCAGTAGGCTACTGGCTGCTTAGGATGAGCGTCATCACGCGTCTCAACCAATGAAAGCATTTATTGTGTGCTTAAGAGAGCTACAGCGCGAGAAAGAAAATATCTGGTGCGGACAGAAAAATGGAAAAAGGTACCCACTGCTCATCACTCAATAAAAGAATCACATTGCTAAGTGTTTTTGAACGTTTTGATTTCGTTTGGTTTAATAATTAACATTACCTTTGCGAGTCTGACTCTCACTGCGCTCGTGAATTAGCAGAACTTGACGGGGACATTCAAATGCTTAAAACGCTTCATGTGACCAACAATTCTGTACATGTTTATTAAAGCATACTGTGTGGAGATACGCAAATGAGCCCAAAATATGAATGCAACACGTTTATATCTTAAACGGTTTCCTCTCATGTCATCTCAAGAAAACGCTTAATGCACTTAGACTGATATTAAATATACCAAATTCTATTTACAAATAAAGCACATGCAGAAAAACGGATGACACCAAAATATAAACTTTCAGTATCACTTAAAATGTAACCATTTTATACATTTTCTTCATAACGGTTTTATAAAGGTAGCTTAGTGTGGTTGTCATTTGTTAAAATAAATATAAAAATAGTGTGTTCGTGTCCGTCTGTCCGCTGAATTTGACCCATAATCTCTGATTCTCCTCATCTGTGATCATGGAAAAGGGGAATTACATTGACAACAGTTGTAGGCCTACTCAATATGCTCTTTTAAGCATCATTTAAACGTTTCCAACAAATAAATGAATCGACTTTTCTCAGTGTGTTAATTACATAGATTTATTTGGATATTCATACGATGATATTCATACGATGGCTGAAGCAGCAGTGAGCGCCCAGCGTGCGACACGGTAAACAGATCAACACTGTAAACGAAATTCTACAAAACTTCAGTGAAAAAATAAATAAAATGATCATGCAATGCGATAAAATAGCTTCTATTCCATGCAAACAATACCATTAAAAATGTTAACGTTCCACTTAATGGCAGAAACAAAACAAAAGGTAAGCAAGAATCCGTATTAATTTCAGTACGAGTAATAGAGGGCGATCCTGTCAAAATGGCGGCGCCGCCCCGGCATGCAACAAGGTGTGACGTCGGTTCATATTCTCTATTGCACTTTTGTTCATACAGCAGTACTTTGAAAGAATAAAATTACGCAATACACTACTTTTGATTTCATTATTGAATTTTGCGCATGCTGCGATTAATCGCGATTAACCGCAGAAAAATCATGCGATTAATCGTGATTAAAATATTTAAATCGTTGCCCAGCACTAATTTAAATACATGACTTACAAAAGAAATATTAAATTATATTTTAGTTTACCATAAATGAGTTGTCACTTGTCAGTACATTCAGCATAACACTTTAACCATATTTCAAAGACAATAGAAGTTATTATGAAATTACAAATAATGATGCACTTAAGTCCTACTTAAGTTCAACTAATTGCACTTAATTATTTATATTACTTCTGTTATATATATATATATATATATATATATATATATATATATATATATATATATATATATATATATATATATATATATTATATATATATATATATATATATATATATATACACAACAGTTCTGTCTGGTTCTCGAATCTGATTGGCTGATAGCCATGCAATATTTCAGTGATAACAGCACTCCTACTGCCTTTTCACCATTTGTATCAATCCGCTTGAAGTGACTGTCATTGCGGCCGATCAAATCAACCGTAATTTTTACAAATACTACTTCTTGTACCACGAACTGTAGTTTTAAGTTTTTTAGGCGAGAATGTAGTTGTTTAGACCTGAATATATAGATATACAGCCATATCGCACGGCTACTCGTGTGATATTGCTCATATATATATATATATATTAAAAGTATGTTAAAGTGTACTTATTTTTCACAAGGGTGATCAATTCAGGAACCAGACTTGTATTGATACTGCTGTGGCTGTGTTTGGATTCATTAATTTATTGTGGTAGTATTTCATTGATTCATTTATTGATTGATTAATTCTCCAAGCAAGGAAACTGGAAAAGAAGAACAGGAACCAAACCTGAGAGGCCTTCCTTTTGCATCACATCAGTTAAGGGAGCATGTGGTTTCACTCCCAGTTTGAAGAGTCACAGCACTTCAATAGGTACTTTTACACCTTATCTGGGAAAGTGTGTAATACTTTATATGCATCATCATCATCATACTAATATATGGTGTTTACTCTGTTTTCTCTGAGTATAGAGTCTGAATGGACAGATGAAAATGACAACATCCTTTATGGTTCCTATGATGCATCTCTGACACAGCAGCTGACTGAAGATCGTGATCTCAGTGCTGACCTGACCAGCCTACTCAGTGAGGTACCATTATCATGTGTGTGCCTCTCTAGTATTATTCATTGCTGTTGTTCAAACATGTATTTATATATCTATTTATCAGTTTATACATTGCTCATGTGAGAAACACAAGGATGTTGATGTCAAAGACTCGATTACTAATTTGTTGTTTACTGTGACAATTGTAAAGGCAAAAATTGTACATTTTGCTCTATACCGTTTTCATTCAAAGTAAATTTTTTTAGGGATGCATGATTTTTATCGATTTTTTTTCCCTCTTTGATTAGGCAAATTTATTGTTTTTTTTTTTTTTTTTATTTGTTCTATTGCAGCCCAAATTGGCCTTAAACAACAACAAATAGCAGCAGCCATTTGAAATTAGAGGCAACAGCTGCATATTAATCACGATTCAAACAAAGATGATACATGAGCATTTGTTTTTTAATAAAAATTATTTAAATTAGATTGCATAATTTCAAGATTTAAAGCAAAAACAGAATGGTCTGACTTTAGCTTTGTAAAATTATGCTACATAAAACATACCTGCACAAAACAAACAACAGACAGACTGAATGAAAATGCAAAATCACTCTTGTAAAACTATAAAATCACCTGCTGATGGACAAAGTTTAACACACAAAATCCAGTTAAATCAACTCTGCTCAGAGTACATTTGGTCCCTCTCTAAATAGTGTTAAAGTAATACTGAAGTAGAGTTAAAGTTAATGAGATAATTAAATTAATCACTTAAGTGATGACTGAGCATTAGTGATGAACACCTGCTGTTAACAAGCAGAATCACTGAAGAAAAGAGAAACACAATAACAAAAACTGACTTCAGCCACAGCCTTAGATGAAATCAACTGAAGATAAAAGACATTAAATCTCTCAAGATCTGATTAAACAACCCCACGAACAGCATTATCAGCTTTACTTCTTACTAACCAGATTGACTTTTTCACATGTCTACAGAAGTCATTATTGAGAATTAACAGAGGTAAGATGTTTTATTGGTCAAGGAAAAAAAGAAAAAAGAAAAAAAAAAACAGGCCACCGTCATGGAGATCAGTGCTTGCTTTAGCTGGGCTCTTGACCCTTGACTTCCTATGTTAGATTTTTCTCTGCAACAACTCATTTGATGTTGTATAGCAGTGAGGTCAGTGTTTTACAGTGAGCAGATATAATCTTTTATACGATGATATAGTCATTGTGAGATGGTCCGACTGCATCCAAAGCAACTAATCATTTGTTCTGTCATTTATACATTTTGGTTTTGCATTACCAACCCTGTAAACCTAAAGCATGAGAAGAAAGTGATGCAGTAAACAGTAATCGTGAATGATTTTAAGATGGTGTACAGCATACAAATTTTGACCCACGGAATTATTTAGACACAGACAGACATCAAGAATCAGCAAACAAACCTCAACAATGGTGATTAAAAAAACAACAACAACAACAACAACAAAAAACGCTTCACGCTTTGCTGGGTATCACCACAGTACAAAACTCCCATCATGCACTGCAGTATAAATGATTATTGTCACCACTGTTGAGGATTGTATGATAAGTTATCATGGCTAAGCATGAGTGGTAGTTGTTCATTTTCAGCACTGAATCTTTACGGTATTTTTTTAAAGGATTTTTTTTTTTTTTTAACAATTCTGTAATAGCCAAATCTGTCAATAAAACCAAAGAAAAAGAGATTGAAAGACCTTGTGATGTTTAATTAAAATAGCTTTTCAAGCTGGTCTGCTCCTTCAATCTTTTGATTCAGCAATGTGTAAGTGTTTGCTGTGAAACACTATTGCAGATGCTTAAAAGCAAAATATTTTAAAAAACATAAAAGGGTCAAGAGCCCAACTAAAGCAAACACTGACTGCCATGATGGTGGCATCATTTTTTGGAGAATAAAACATCAAAATCTAAACCTCTGTTAAATTCTCAATAAGAACTTCTGTAGACATCTTACAGAAACAAAAGTCAATCTGGTTTGTAATAAGTAAAGCTGGTAATGCTGTTTGTGGAGTTGTTTAAATCAGATCTTGAGCAATTTAATGTCTTTTCAGTTGATTTCATCTAAGGCTTTAACACTATATAGAGGGGGACCATATGTACTCTAAGCAGAGTCGATTTAACTCTGGGGATTTTACTGTGCAGTTCAGGTAATACATGGTTATTGTGCTTTCGCACCACAAGATGGTGCTGCTGCATAGTTCTGTGTAGTCTAAATAGTATGAAATGTTTAGCCTAGTAAAATATTTTGTTATGAAGTAATCTATTATACTTAAATTTGCACAATATTCCCCTTTACATATTTTTAGCAGGATGATTTTTTTTCCTGATCTATCAAGCAGAGTTGAGCTTAAAGAAGCTATCTTTCTGTCTGCTCTTAATGTACCACTGAAGAGTGCGTGATATATCCTGACATTCCATACCATGTAGGGCAAAACTACTCGTCTCCAGCCTCGGTTCCCACTATATTCCTACTTCTCTAAGCCTTTAGCACTATAAGAGGAGTATAAGACGTATAAGGCAACAAAATAGGTGGGGGAGAGAGAGACCAAAGACAAAACCTATATGTGGCAGTGAACTTATCCTTAGAAAGGTACAGTGAATCCCTCTTTTATTCCGTCAGCTGCCTCTCCTCTTATTCGAAGCGCTGAATCACTCTGGGGAAGCCGGTGTGTAATCGGAGAAAGTTTCTGTGCAGCTGCGGCCTATATATGTACGCTGATAATTAACACTAATACTCGTCAGATTGGGGCTGCCCACTGCCTGCTTCAGCATGCCACATCAATGTAAACTGAGTTGCAGTCATAGCACTGTTGACTGTTAAGGGATGGTTACTCTTGAGCTGGTGCGTAAATGTATGTGTGGATGTTTAGTGTATCTATTTATATGTGTTTTATAGGCAGCAAAGTTGATTGCCAGCTTGATAGAACATGTTTCATTGTAACACTATCAAAGTGTGTGCCATTATCAAGCTATTTTAATTAGTTTGAGTTATTCCAATCTTAAAACATGCCTTCAGCAAACCACATTATATTACATTACATTATTTTATATTTTATGAGCTTGAAGCTGAACTTAAATCTTAAATGTCACACAAAGTCATATGACTGTAAAAATGATTTATGACAGTTAAACTTTTCTCAGTTGACATAATTTGTATTTGCTCCATAATAAGTCATTGACACTTGTATGATTGTTACTTAGTATTATAAAAAGGCAGAAGCTGAAAGGCAAGGCTAGACTAGACTAAGGTTTGAGCTGGATTATTATGATATGTATGCTGAGATCTTGGGAATGACCCAGAAAGATGCTGTGCTTAGCCAAAACTCTGCCTCTTCTCATAAAAGAGCTAAATGATCTGACAGACCAGCTACAGTGTGAACACTGTGTGTGTGTGTGTGTGTGTGTGTGGACTTCAGTATCTGTGCGTGTGTATGTGAGGGTGCGTTTTATGCATGTATGTAGACACAGCTGAGTTTGTTTGTATTCATAATATTCAGTTGTGATTGTGTCTATTTTTGGTTAGTGTGTTATAATGGATCTGTTGCTGTATGATTCTAGGAATAGATGGCACAAAGTCTGTGTAAGTGCTGCTGTGTGTGTGTGTGTTTATGGTGTAATGGCCTCTTTGTGACCCCAGCAGAGAGCAATGGAAGTTTACTTTCTGCTAGAAACATTTCCACACTTGCATGTGTATCCTTTCATATTTTCCACGCAGCTCTGATGTCTCCTGCTGTGCTTTAACATACACTTCTCCTCAGTTTTACATTGTAAGTGCTGTGTTTCTTTTTTTAACCTCCATGGAGCCATGACATGTTGTTTAGCTATGTCATGTACAACACCAGTATTTCTACATGGTGTTGAAATACTGAACAAATCAGCTTTCCTAAAACTGTGTGTTTTTACAGACATAGTTTTCTTATTGTGAGAATGTGAGGGCTATAGTTATAGCTGTTGTAGCTATGCACATCATATCAGTTTTAAACCTGTTGCTTTGAAATAATTTCATTTAGTTTAGAAATACTCATATTAATGTGTAGTGTGCAGTGTAGTAGCTGGGGATGGGTACCGAAACCCGGTATTAAATTGACCCCGGGGCTAAATTTTGAAAGACCGGTGTATCGATAAGCTCTGACGTTAACGGTTCTGCTATCGGTACTGGAGAAATTATGAAGAAAATACACGTGCATTTATTATTGCTATTGCAGATTCTATCTCGCCAGAGTCGCCAGCTGAGTCTGTATGCAATAATATTAGGACATTTGTCTATGATGCATTTTTGCTTTCGCGAGAAGAGAGATTGCGCTCACGCAGAGGAGCTACAGCACGCGCAGCTGCTCACATGAAAGCCCTGTTTAATGGTGACGATTGAGGAGAGAACTAAAAAACTAAACGTCTGCATACATTTTAGGCCTGTGCTTTGATATTAAGCTAATTTTATTTTTGATTTCGATGTTGGCTTTCAAGGATCATCAGAAAGAAGATCTCTGAGGTAAAACTATTAAAAACTAGCCGCGTTTCGCCTCACACCTTCATTCTCTTCACAGCTGTGCACGTTCGTTCCTCCCTAAACCCAAACTTAAGGTCAGAATCAGCACAATCGGTGATTGTTGTAAAATGCAGTCTTTACTGTTGCTAAATTGCAGTAAAGGTTTGAAAATTATCATCAACGTTTAAAACGTTGAAAGCACAATAATCCGCACAAGAGAAGCTGTTCCTCAGGCTAAATTGCGGCGCGCGCTCCAAAACGGATCGCAAATAGACAAACAAATTACACGTTGGGCTTCAGTTGCATGTCCAAACGATCAAATACACACAATAGTATGTTAAAATGACCGGATTGGAGTGTGTTTAGCTACTTAAACACAGTTTATATCGTAAGTGTACAAGAACAGCTGGGAGAAAATCCAATGTTTGTTAATATCTATTGTCTTAAAGTGACAGCAGTCCTTCTGACGATTATGCCATCAGTGTTAATAAAAACAACAAAATGCAAAGAGAAAATCACTCACAGCACTTCTTCTGAATATAGTTAGCTTTAATAAGATTTAATCTATTAATTTATACTGTGAAAACCATGCAGTGTTATTTTACATTTGGTTACTTTACTTAGATTTCTTTTATAGGCTAGGCTTATATTACTTAGGCCTACATGAACACAACAATAAATGAAAGCACTTTATTTCATTTGTGTCTTTGTTTTATTGTATTTGGCAGTTTGTTTCTTTGTTCATGTTCTTACTGTATCTTATATAAAACACCAAAAATGCCAGACACTATATAATATAAAGCAAAGTTAATTCAGCTCATATATATATATATATATATATATATATATATATATATATATATATATATATATATATATATATAAAAACAAAAAGTACCGATAAGAATACCGTTAAAGTACCGGATCGATAAGCAGTATCGGTAAGAGTAGTAATACCGTAATACCTTAATGATACCCATCCCTAGTAGTAGCACAGCCAGCTACACAATGCTTGTTCCCATTATCTCAGGGAACCAGGGTTAAGTGAATAACCATAAACATTCCTTTTCGATATGGCTCACGTGCATTGCGTGAGTTTTATCTGACGCTATGGGGAACTTAATCCCAAATCGTCAGAACGGAAGTCGCGCTGCAAGCAGACAGCTTGGGAGCAGTTGTTTGAGGGCCCCGCGATCAGCTGCACAAGGAGAGTCTCAGACTGAGGTCAGGGCCTGACTACACAGTACACAAGCATTTAGACTGACAACACCCATGCTTGAAATGCAGGGATCTAATGAAAGTGGACTGCAAGATATCTGCGATAGAGATTTGCTGGACCATTCCCAAGAGGAGGCCATACCTCTTTATGTGTGAAGATAGGGGCCAGTTGGACAGCACAGGTTTTTAGACAGACTGGTGAAACACCGTCTGGGCCTGGTGCTTTACTTCTGTTTCCGGAAGATGCGACGCACATCCTCTTTGCAAACCCCAAGTGCCAGAGGGGGTGAGAGTGGGGTAGCTGGAGGCAGGGCTGTACGCTAACATTTTCCTTAAGGAGCACTTTCTGATCATTAACAGACATTAACTTTACCATTACAGTGATATCTGCCTCTTTAAATTAATTTCCAGGGGCATTTTTACCATTATATAAGCAATTATTTCTAATCTTATTAAATATATGCATTATATTTTGATCATTTAAATAGAAAATTTGTGTGACGAGCAGGGCGAGCGAGAGCCGTGAGGGAACGGCGCGAGGCCAGTGATGCAAGTGATAACGAGCATCACCTTCTCTCACGGAGGAGCTCCGGGAGCATAAAAGGAGGAGTGACGACAGTGAAGGACGAGAGAGGACCAGGCCTGGACTTTATTATATGTTTTATTATGTTTGTGGATTACTTTCGTTTTGTTCTTTGTTTATTTCTGAATTAAAGTTATGTTGAATGTTCGCCCGTTCCCACCTCCTTCTTCCCGTATCTATGAACTGTGTTACATTGGTGCCGAAACCCGCGAGGGCTCTCCGACAGCATGTCCCTCCTTCCTCCCGGGTTTCGGCACCAATGTAACACAGTTCGCAGATACAGGAAGGAGGAGGCGGGAACCGGCAAACATTCAACATTATTTTCAACATAAACGTGCACCGTTCCCTCACGGCTCTCGCCCTGCTCGTCACAATTTGTTTTTATTTTTTATTACTATTACCAATCAAATGAAATCATAAAAAAAAAATAAAATAAATAAATCATCTTTGCACTGCAGAAGTGGCACAGAAGCTCCATCTGAAGTGGTATTTAGACACTTTTACATCATAGGTAAATAATGTATTAATGTATTAATAAATATATATTTTTTTAAATTTAGAAATATGAAAAATTCAACTTTAAAATTTGACATTTTAAATAGAAACAGTCTATGTAAAGTGTAAATATGAAAATAAATCCACCAGTAGGTGGCAAGTCTTAATGTGCGAGTCATTCATTCAGTCGTTCAAAACACAGATTCATTGTTGCTTGGAGATGCGCAATGTCATGACCCATCATAATGTTTCACTGTAGACATCACCCAACCCTAACTGATATATGATGTTACAGCCTCAAAAACACTCCATTCAGTGCACTCAAAGCAGGCTTGTAAATCCTACTCTGGTTCAATAGTCAAACAGTCCTTATTACAGGTTTAGCTGATTTCAGTTTCTGCCTGTAGGTTGGTATAAGATAAACCAAACAGTGATCAGAGAGCCCAAAAGCTGCCAGTGGGACAGAGTGATATGCATCCTTTATAGTGGTGTAACAGTGGTCCAGTATATTACTGTCTCTGGTGGGACAAGTAATGTGCTGTCTGTATTTAGTAGGGATGAGTCACGATTTTCGTATACGCAATTAGTTGATATAATTGTAGAATATCGATTAGGATGTACGATTGTCATAAAAAAAAAAAAAACAAAACAAAAAAAAAAAACACGTTTTCGGTGCTGATGTGGTGGTGATGCGTTCATGTAACCAGTGGGTGGCGTGCGCTGCCAAAAACACATAAAAGCTGTCAATCAACTCTCAGACAACAGAAGATCAACACATTGTCTCACATGCACTACTTTCGGTAACTTTGGACAATGTCAAATAAGCCTTCTGTGTGGAGTTCTTATAA
The DNA here is from genome assembly GCF_024489055.1 of Chanodichthys erythropterus. Taxonomy (NCBI): domain Eukaryota; kingdom Metazoa; phylum Chordata; class Actinopteri; order Cypriniformes; family Xenocyprididae; genus Chanodichthys; species Chanodichthys erythropterus. The sequence continues at coordinate 6,426,526 of NC_090240.1, read as the reverse complement.
TAAAATTTATAAAAAAGAAATGCAGTGCAAACTCTGCCATGCGAAGCTTGCTTATCATAGGTCTACCACTATAATGCACAGTAGGGGTGTAACAGTACATGTACTCGTCCCGAACAGTTACGGTATGGACGTCAATGGTTCGGTTCATGCAGTATGAAAGATACAGTACAACTTAGTAGGGCTGTAACGATATGCGATATGAAATCAAAATCGCGATACGCAGGTCCACGAACCTGTATCGCGATTTGAGAAGGCAGAATCGCGACACACCCCTTCCAACTCCCAGAGTTATCCTTCCTGTCCAGATCCAATGCTACCACATTTTTAAATTACTATAAGTATTAGGGGTGTAACGATTTATCGTAGATGGTGTGTCTCAATCAGCTCTCTAGTTCAGTAAGTGTTTCGGGCACACATTGAATCTTGCAAGCAGGTTTAAACGTTTCTCATGTCAGTCTCTTGCATGGTATCGTGAGAAAAGTCGTGGCTTTCTTTCACCGCAGTGCACAGCAATAGCTGTGCTCACAGAAAAGCAAAAGACGCTTGCGATGCTTTGCTTTAAGTTCTGTGGGGCCGTTCACATATTGCGTCTTTTCCGCGTGCAAGTCAGTTATTATTTTCAAATTTAACCTGCTCGGCAGGCGCGCTCATAATGGGATCAACGCGGTCGCGACGCGCATGCAATTCTCAACGTCTCAGAATGCCGCAAGCGCACCGCAGGTCGTGTGACAAGAATCAACCGATCAGCTATGGCCTTTCGTAACAAAACATCAGAAGCTCAGCCGAACAGCTGATCATAGCTGTACATGGTGGTTTTTATATCTTATCTCCATCAATATATCTTGTAGTAAAACTAATGCAAGGGCTAGAAATCATTTATCCTTTGCAGAAACGTCCTCTGATCCTCTTGGAGAGATCAGTTCATGGTTGCATAGCAACGACCGACGCCACGGGAGCGCAAGCGCTTTGGAAAGGAGAAGCGGTGCGGCCGCGCCTTCCACGCGTTTTTAGACACGATATGTGATAATTCTAAGTTCATGTTAAATTAAAAAAAATTTTTTAGTGACAGACAGCCCTATTCAACTGTTAATTTGAATACAGAAGGTTTTTATTAAAATTTTATATTTATTTATTTTATTGAAATGTGATCTTGTGTGTACAAGGACAATTATTGAAATTTGTTAATGTTTTTTTTTAATAAATCTTGTTTGAATTTCAGTTTCATTTTGTTCAAAATATCGTGATACGTATCGTATCGTGAACTCCGTATCGAGATACGTATCGTATCGTGACCTGAGCGTATCGTTACACCCCTACAACTTAGTGTTTCAACCATGGAAAGATGTCAGTAAAACAATTTGTAAACAATATGTCACGTAGTAGTCTATTACATTTACCTCAGAAAAGCCATTCAGTGTCCACAGCTTGTTAGTTTGCTAGAGAAATTAACTGTTTTGCTAAATAAATGCACTATATTAGCCTGTATATTAATTATATCTTACTTAATCCGTTAATGTAAGGCCTAAATAAATCCGTCATGAAAATGTTATGTAAAATGTAAATGTAAAACACGTCAAGTTATGACAGCCATTTCAACAACGAATTGGAGAAAAATTAATGCAAAAACCACCTTGTGTAATTACAACAAATACATTATTTTTTTTTTTTTATTAAAGATTGTCTAAAAATAAATAGTAACTGACTTTAATTATTTGGGCTCTGTTGTTAATTGTAACCTTTAATAGGGCTCCCTAATAGTTGAAAGCATTAGTAGAGATTATTATTATTAATTATAATTGAATAAATTTAAAGACAGAGACACAGTTGGTTCAGAAAAACATCATTTAATAAAAAACAGTCATGTACCTAACAGTCATGTTTGTGTACCGTTATACCCCTAATGCACAGTCATCTGAGGGCTAAGCACCCAGCAGGTCCATCCACAGGTCAGCAGCAATCAGTGGCTGGTTTCATGATCAGATCAACCAAGTTGGATGCCGATCAACTTTGTAGAAGGAGAGGGTTTTAGAAACCTTGTGGAGTTTGTATACCCCGAGTTTACTGTCCTGTCTAGAAGAACAATCACTGCCAGACTGGAGAAACTTCTTGATGAAAACGTAAGGGAGCTGCGCAGTCAGTAAGAGATTGTTGAAAAAAATGGCACTTACAACCGAATCATACATCACGGTCACCTGTTATTATATAGTTGATTGGGAAATTCACAGTGCTGTTCTGCAGACCAAAGCCATGCCAGAGCTCCATACTGCCTAAAATCTGGCAAATACCCTTTCCACTGCTATGGACCACTGGGGACTAAGCAGAAAAATAACTGCATGCATGCATGACAAAGCGAGTAACATGGTGCTTGCAAACACTGAATAGTTAAGAGTGGAAGTCTCAGCCTTGTTTTGCACACACACTCCAACTCACTACAAATGATGGTTTCAAGCTTCAAAACATAAATCACGTCATTGCATCTGCCAGTTGTCTTGTTTCTCCTTTCCATCATAGCACAACTGTGACACAAGCGCTGAAACAAAACAGCAACTGCAGAACTTGCCTGAGCACAAATTAGTGCAGTACTGCCGAACTAGGTGGAATTATATTCATGACATATTCGAGTGCTTACTAGAGCAAAGATGGACAATATCTTCTGTCTTATCAGACAGAGCTTTCACTAAAGTATCAGATGCACAAACCCTCGAACTGACTGATGATAGCTGTGGAGTTATGGCGGAACTCTTACCAGTGCTTCACTCACTTAAATGTGCCACCACTGCCTTCTGTAGAGAATCCGGAGTATCCATCTCGACGTTTACCCAGAGACAGCAACCCTTCTGTCAAAACACTTCAAAGAAATCCCAGGAGAGACTCCCAAAATCTCTCAGTTCAAGCAAACAGTGTCTACGTCACTGGGGCGGCGACTTGCACCTGCAGATGTCAGCATTGCTAGCAAGGTTGCATACATTGCATCCTTCCTGGATCCTAGACACAAACACCTGAGGTTCACAAATGAAGTTAAACGCGCTGTGCAGGCCAAGGTGTGTGATCTCATCTCAGCTCAGAGAGCGAGGAAGAGATAGGCCTAACAGTAGAATCCGATGAAACACAACCACTGGCCAAAAAAACGCAAAGTGATTCGCTGTCTGCATCTGCAATCACAGTCCTGTTTGTTGAGGACTATAATGAACAAATCTCAGACACAACCGAACTAAATCAGTACTGCCAGGACATGTATATGCTTTATAAACACAAATGATCGCCTTGCACATGCTTCCGCTTTCCACATTCTTCAAAAAGCTTACTCTGTATGTCCTACGCCTTCCCTATTAAATTTACGGAACGAACGCTGCGCCAGTTCCGTTTTTTTCTTTAAGTAAAATAGGGAAAGCGTAAAACATACAGCGTAAGCTTTTTGAAGAATACAGAAAGCGGAAGCACGTGCAAGGTGATTATTTGTGTTTATAAAGCATATACAGTTGTATTTTTTTTTAAAAAGGACTGATCAATTTGTTAGATAAGACCCTTATTCCTCGTCTGGTATCGTTTAAAGCCCTTTGAAGCTGCACTGAAACTGTCATTTTGACCTTCAACTGTTTGGAGGCCATTGAAGTCCACTATAAGGAGAATAATCCTGGAATGTTTTCATCAAAAACCTTAATTTTTTTTCAACGGAAGAAAGACATGAACACCATGGATGACAATTTTATTTTAAAGTAAACTAATCCTTTAATAAGTGCCGTCATTCGGTTATGTTTATTATATTAAGGTTTCAGCACGTTACAATTATTTAATGTATTGAGTTAAGATAGCCTATATCCTAATGAATTAAACAATTTGTTATACAGATTGAAAGCGTGAATGGTCTCTCTCCCTCTGTTTATGTGTGTGTAGCCTATACATGTGAGCGTGTTTGCGTGCATGCGGAGGAGGGGTGTGATTTTCGAAATTATAAACTGAATAATTCCTAGCGATCATTGAATACTATTTTTGCTTGAAATGCCCATCCCTAGTATTTAGGCAGTTCAAGGGAGAGACTTGCTTTATTAAAGTCCCAGAGAATGATTACAACAGAGTCAAGGTGCTGTTGCTCTCTGTCTGTGATCTGATCAGCCACCTATTGTAGCGCAGTGCTCATGTGCGCTTGCAGTGGAATATACACACGTACTAGAATGAATGAGGAAAACTCCTGCGGCAAGTAAAAAGGCTTACAGTTGATGAAGAGCGCTTCTAGATCGGGACAGCACATCTTCAACGGTGTTACATCTGTACTCCACCTTACGTTGACGTAGAAGCATGTCCCACAGCCTTGCGATTTCACCACTGATTCTGCATCGCAATCCACTCTGAACAGCTGGAAGCCCGGCAGATGTAACACGCTGTCCGGAATGCCTTCATTCAGCCAAGTTTCCATGAAACACAGAGCAGCAGAGCTTAAAATGTCCTTATTTGTTTGACACAGCAGAAGAAGTTGAAATGGCTGTCCCATCAAATAGTGCCCTATTTAAGGGTATAGGGGGCGATTTCAGGCACAGCCAGGGAATTAAAGAAATAGAGAACAGGTGTGCTCTGATCAGAAACCATAGTAACAAACAAAAACTCAGGCAAAGACAATGACAAGGAAAATCATGACCTAGAAAACTAAACAGAACATGACTAAAACTATGATCTAAGACATGAACGAGACATATGACGAATACATAAAATGTAATTTATTCCTGTGATCAAAGCTGAATTTTCAGCATCATTACTCCAGTCTTTAGTGTCACTTCAGAAATCATTCTAAAATGATGATTTAAAGAAACATTTATTATCAATGTTAAAACAATTGTGCCGCTTCATATTTTTGTGAAACCTGCATGCATTTGATGAATAGAAAGTTAAAATGAACTGTATTTAAATAGAAATCTTTTGTAACATTATAAATGTCTTTACTGTCACTTTTGATCCATTTAAAGCACCCTTGCTGAATAAAAGTAATAATTTTTTTTTCAAAAGTCAGGGTTGTTTTTTTTTTTTTTTTTTTTTTTTTTTTTTTTTTTTTATAAAATGGTAGTAGTGTTCTCCAATGGCATTTTTGTTACTTTAAGTTTAAATAAGATCATATTAAAAACCATAAACTATTCAAATGTAAGCTGTGAGACATGAAATTATTGCAATAGTGAATATTCAGCTATATTAAATATGACAGATCTTTGTCCGGAATTCAACCTGAAAAAAAGTTAAACCATTCATTCCAGCGGCCCTTTTGTTTTCATCTCATTGATCTCACTTTTGGGATGCGGATCTCAAAGATTAGTTTGTGCCCTGATTCAAGAGGACAAGTAAAGGACAAGCACTGAACCCAAGTACTCGCGGATATGAATGTTCCATTTGGAAAGTCATAAAAAGAAGAATAGGTCAAGTCTGCTTAACCCGAAACGCAGATGCAGCTATTGAAACTTTGGCTTCCAGACTGAAATCCACTCTCTTAAACAAGTCTCCCAAGGCCCGTTTCCATTGACTTACTCCGTCCAGGCCAGTGGAAAAGCACAGCCATTGTGGCTGATGTGATGAGGTGCACTCTATGGCTCAGGTTCACCTCTGCAGATGGCTTTGAGTTCTCTTGCATTATTAGTCAGAAACAGACATGAAGAAAGCATGGGAACTGCTTTTAGAGTGCGGACCAGGTCCAAAACGTTTGTGCTTGAGAAGGATTTGAAGAAACTCAACCTTAATATTAAACTTCAGCATGTAATTCATTCTGCATCATTTGTGCTATACTGTAGAGACTTTAATGACAGCAAATGCCACAAATTCTCTGTCTAGAAAGACTGTACAGCCACAGGTTTAAAGTAAAACAAAAAAAATCTGAAAATAAGTTATGTCAGTTTATAATGATAAAACAATAGATATACTGTTCAAAATTAAGACAAAGTTAAATTGTTTTGGTTGATAAATATATATATATATATATATATATAAGCATCAATGTCAATAATCTGTCAGCACAAAGTGAGTACAGGACAAGAGATCTGAACTTGGCTTCATTGTGACTAACAGACTCTCTGACATTTAGCCTCTTCATTCAAATGCCATTTCAAACCAGTTCCATGACACACATGGCATGGAAAAATTCTAGTGGGCAGTTGGGGCAGGGCCACTGTAAGCAATATTTGGACCTTGTACAAAATCTTTGATTCATCATTGTTCATGGGTGTGTTTCTTAGGGTACATTTACACAACAAGGATGTAATAAAAACAGATTTATTATTAACAGTTGTCAAAACGATACCGTTTCACACGGATCCCCAAAAACGACTATAAACACTGTATTCTGCTGCCAGGCCAGTAGATGGCGATGCCACTTTGGAAAAAATAAAAAAAATGCCTGTAACCTGAACATGTAATAGACATACACATGACATCACTGTTTTCACAAATTTGTGTTTTTGTAGCTTACACGGACGATAACTATCAGGGATGTGATTCTTCTGGATTAATCCGGAATTCCTTTTTTCTTTACCTAAAATCATCACCCACGTGAATCATGCAGATTAGTAGTAATAAACATTTTTAAATAAATCTAGTAGCAGAGCTATTGCAAGTGATTTTCAGTGCTGGAAATCCATACATCCTTTGCTGAAACTAACTTCCGTGTCATCATGGAGAGCACAACTCATGGTTGCTTAGTAACGGTAGATGTCACCGGAGCGTATACGTTATAGACCTTATTTTCCAGAAAAACATGCGCGCCGCCATCTTTAGAATATTGTCTTTGAACTTCCGTTTTCGCGGTAGCTCTGTATATTTCTATGGCATCGCTGTTGAAGAATAATTAGCTGGTGAAGTGGATTTACGTGTTGTAGAGTTAATTAAAGTTATCATGAGCATTGTAATGTTTAAAGCGGGTGTCTTAACAAATGTCAGTAGAACGGGAAGATTTTAAAATGAGCAGTTCATTCATAAATGCATATGATCGCTGTGGAAATACAAGCCGGAAGTCAAAAGACAACGAGCGCAGCGCTGAAAAGGGGCGGAGCTACATAAGGTCTATATAGACACAAATGATCGCATCACAAGTGCTTCCACCGGACCGCGATTCCGTATTCTTCAAAAAGCTTACACTGAATGTCCTACACCTTAAACTTTTGGAAAAAAACAAAACTGTTGAAGTTGAATAGGGAAGGTGTAGGACATTCAGCATAAGCTTTTTGAAGAAAAGTAAGTTCTATTACCTGTTCGTGGTCAGTCAATAGCGCGTGTGGTGTCCAAGTTTGTAAAAGACCAAATGACAGCTTGATATATTTGTTTAGCGATTTATTTCATTCATCTCCCTCTCACTGGTGTAACTTTGTATTGTATGACGTAGTCCAGTGAAGGCGTGTCTAGGGCATGTTTTACAGGAGGGCCACGAGGCTACTGGCCCAACAGTGGAAATGCGGCATGATTTCGGCCTCTGCTCGCACTGGCCGGGTGAAGATGGATGTAGACTAAACATTCGTGAGATGGACGTATGCGCATTACTTCGAGTTTGTTAGATAATCACTTTATTCCTCTACCATACTTTTAACAGACTTGGATCGTTTGTGATTCTGTCTGTCATCCTTTCCTGCATTGTCTTGAGCCTTCACTTTGCCAATTATAAGCTATATTGTTAGTAGCCTGGATAGCCCACAGTCATTATGCTACATCATATCGCCCTCTACTGGAAGTAAAATGCTCTGCAGTACATTTTGTCATTTTAGAATGTTAAGTTCTACTTCTGTAGTTATTTTGGTGAAAGTAACTCAGAAGTAATACAGGAGTAATGTAACATTACAATTCTGAGACAGTAATATTGTAAGGTAAAGAATTACTTTTCAATAACATTAACAAATAATCTATAATGTATTACAGTTTGGAAGTAACTTGCACAACACTGCTGAATACTGATGCATCACACAGGGAATTCTAAGAACATCCATTGACATATTTATTTATTTTATTTTATTTTATTTTACTGTAAAAGTACTTGTATTTAGAGGTCTACAAAGAAGACCCGAGACCCGAGGACCCGGGACCCGACCCGGGACTATATTTTAAATGGTCAGCCGGGTCCGGGTCGGGTCTTAATCTATTACTTCGGTTCCCGGGTCTGATTAACATTGTGTGTATACCCGAGCTGATTTGATTCGGAGATCACCCAGCCGTGTTGGGAGCCAGTCAGCGCTGTGCGTGTTTTGTAACTTGCAAAGTATGAGCCGGGAAATAAGGTTAAAAAACATGAGTGACCCCAGCCATCAGAAGCAGAGCAGAGCAGCATTATTTTATTATGTGAGTTGAATAGAGTCTCGAGATACAACAGAATAATGCAAAACTGCAAAGTCGCATTGGTCACTTTTAAAGCTGGAATAATGAGTGGATTAAGCATTTCAATCAGCAAGAGAAGAATAACGGATGAACTTTCTTGGCAAGTGCATCACAATCAGGTACAAGGGAGAAAGCTATAGCCTACTAATATTAGGTAAGACACGTTTTATTTTCGCAATTTGTTTATTGACTTATTAATAGCAATTTGCTGTGGAATAGACCTATGTGCCGATCGGGTCCAGACGGGTCCGGTCGGGTTCGGGTCCAGCTTAGACGGGTCCAGGTAGTACATTTATGGCATTTCTCGGTTCTGCACGTGTTCGGGTCCAACTTTCAGAATAATAGTCGGGCCGGGTCGGTTCCGTGTAGCACATTTACGGGTCTCTTCGGGTTCGGAAATTAATTTTTGGACCCGTGAAGACCTCTACTTGTATTGCCTTTGTTACATTGTCTGAGTGTCTCCGTAGGTTAACTAAAAGCAGAAAGTTTTATTGACAGCAATACACATTCCTTGAAGTGGGTACTTTGGAGGGAACAGGACAATTGTGTGCCATAATGAAGCTGTTTGGAACACACTTGGCGAAAGGGGGAAAGGAAAGACCACATAATTTCCTCATTAGCTTCACATGGAATTAAAATGAATCGTGAGGACTTGTCACCCTGAGTCACATTAAATGATTAAATTACTTCCTTGAAGTGACCATCCCATATTCCCTTCACTAATGGACTTCTGGAAGGGCCCTTCGTGAAAGGATTCAGTTGTTCAATTTTGTTTGGAATGCCCCTACAAATGGCGTCCCCTTCCCGAAGTGCCATTCAAGGGTGCAAAAACAGCGTTTGGAATTAGCCCTTCATGTATGTAACACGGAAACAAACAAATAAATATTCCGTATATTATACTCAACAATGTTTAAATAAGGCCTAGGTTTGGCTCTAGGAGGATTTAAAAAAAAAATTTAAATAAAAGGTTGGGCCAAAGTATATTTAATCAATTAACAGCCGGCAATTTTATTACAGATACAAAAAAATTTTGAATAAACAATTCCCACAATGTAGATGAGTACACAATGGCCTGATTCCTACTCAACACCAAGAACAAAAAGAACAAAAACATTGATATGGAGTCCAAAGTCTCAATAGCCCTCTTTTGTGTGTGTGTATGCGTATAATGTTTAAATGCTTAATGTTTAAATGTTGTAATGGTCAATGTGTGAAGGCCTTTTGTGCTATTTTCTCTACCCAGGTTGTGTGTGTATGCTTAGCTCTCAGTTCAGTGGATCCGTGTGGAATCACGACGACTCTTTTGAATCACAGATCAGGCTCTGGCTCGCCGTTCAACCGTGGATCAAGCAGAATCACCATTCAAAAAAACAATCTGCACAAAATAAGAGTCACATTAAACATTTCTTATTGTTAATTTCTGCATTGACATCTAATACCAGGTGCACAAAATGTCTGCGAGTTTAAATGTTAATCCAACACGTGACAATGTTAACATGAGCACACTTAATCACATAAAAGTGTCTAAATATATCATCTCATTGTTCAACATCTTTTTTTCCCCTCGTCTGTATTTACATACTCACAGATGACACAATCATTTCAACCTTAAACAGATCAGGGCTCGACAATAAGGATTGCCCGATGGCCTGGGGCCAGTGTGAACAACACTCGGGACAGTTGATGGAACTGTCACTTGCCCGATTGGGCCAGTGCTGTAGGGGTGTGCATTATCATTATATATTGTCTATGATATAGTAATTTTTGATTTAACGATCTGACATTATCAAGTATGTTCCTAACTTTACAAAAATCATACAAAAACACACCCATCGAGTGCACATACAGACTACGTGACGTAGTCTAGTAGCATAGACTAGTGCATGTGCATATTTAGTGTACATTTTCACTCTGTGATTTAGTCTATTAAAATGCATTTAGAATGGCCCCAGAATTCAAGATAAGGGTCAAAAATGCCTCGTATGTCTTTTATATTTATAGAATTTAATATACTTAACTAACACTTCACGAAGAGCGCCATTTTTCTCCAAATATCAGCATGATTACAAATGGTCACTGTGATTTTGCCAAGTAACACATGTTCCTGGATCATGTTATAAAGAGGAGCGACTTTTCCACTGAATTGAAAGACTTGATTGCCATCGAGGAGGTAGATATAGACGATGTAAGGCTGCAGTCACGCTGCGTTCAGTTCTAGTCTGGGTTTGTTTATATCGCGCTGCCTCTCTATAGTGAAGTTAGGGCAGTATTTTGATTTTCTGTCGTAATGTCAAAAATGTCGCCATTGTAGGTCATTTATGCTAAATCGAGAATTGCAACAGGAGCTCACATCATCGTTCAGGGAAAAAAAACTGGATGGTGTAATACAATTTTCGCCTTTTCTACGTATAAAAACACACTAAGGGAAGCAGGCTGAGGACGTGACGGCCGATGACGTATAGCAAATCTAATAATGTCACAGACTGACCCCACTTCCTATCACTCAATAAAATAATCACATTGCTGAGTGTTTTTGAAAGTTTTGTATTTTGTTTTGGTGTAATAATTAACATTAAATTTGCGAGTATGACCCACTCGGCTTGTGAATGAGTATAACCTGCACACAGCCACTTCAAAACTATTCATGAGCTATGGGTTTGATTTTGGTTTTCATTTGTTGAAATAAATACAAAAAAAAAAAAAAAAAACGTGTCAGTGTCTGTCATAGACTGTAAAAAAGTCTATGTCCACTGAATGTCCCTCCGATTCTCCTCCATGGTCATACGGGAAAGTGAATATTTAAAAAGACAACACTAAAACTACACTTAACACTACACCATTCCAACAAAGAAATGGATCAACTTCTGTCAGCTTGTTAAACATTTATTTATTTAGACATTTTCTACCATATGATGGCTGATGCAGCAGCGTGACGCTTTTCACTGTAACCAGATCAACATTGTAAACAGAATTCTACAAAACTTAAGTGAAAACATCAAATTACCATTCAATGGGATAAAATAGCTTCTTTCCTACAAACGATACCATGAAAAATGTGAATATTTAACCAAGTCACCAAGTGGTCTCCATCTCAACGAACGGTGCAAAAGAATAGGGATTGGAGTCTGGAAGAACTTGTGTTCGTGGATGCGATTATTAACGTTACTGTAGTATGAAGCAGAGCAGGACCGAGTGTTGCGGGAGCTGAACGAGGAGCTGGAGCGATTGATCAACACACGCCTCACGAGCAGCGGGACTTTTATTATGACACAGTCGCCGACGCCGCTTCCACTTTTCCGGTCATGAGTTTACGGGAGCTGTCCTTGTCGACAGAACCAGCGGCAGATGGTAAACAGTAATTATGTTCCATAAATAAGTAACACAATCCACCATAAAACGTGCAAGAAGTAAATAAGGAACTGCTTGAAGCAAGCTAGTGGTTTGCTGGACGCTAGACACTACTTCTGCATTTGTCCACGGCACTGTTGTCATGTGGTTTCCACGTCAGTAAAGGCGGTAACAAAGGGTAACTGACGCTATTGACAGGCGACTGCACTGCCCTGTGTCACTGTTTAGAATGGGAATTTTCTCATGATTTACAAGTAGTTGAAAACATTAGAGATATTGTTAGTAATCAGCTGGACAAAATATATAGCACTAGCCTAGTAGTTTTTGGATATTTTACTGCAAAAATTTTACATATTGTACCTTTAACAGGGACTTGCTGCCACCTCCAGGCGGCACATTTAAAGTATCTTTTAATTTGACAAATAATTTCAAATAACACTATTTAACGTTTTGTATTTTCAACATTTCAAAACTTTATTTATGCATCTGTAACTGCTCTTGACTGATTAATTTTAATAAAGTTTAATCTATAGTTTTATATTTATACATTACAATTTCTATACCTGAAAATCTCCTGTTTAGGCCTACATAAAAACCTGAAAAGCACCGTTTATTTCATTTATATGTTTGTTCTGTTGCATTTATTTGTGCTTTTACTTGTAATTTGTTTATATGTTCCTATTGTATTACTTACTGTTTACTTGTCTAAGAATATTTAACGTTTAAGTGAGTTAATCTAGCAGCTTCTGATGTCATATAACTTTTTTTTAGGTTATTTAATTTATTAAGGTTAAATGTATCAAAAACAACGGAAACAATAACTAGGCTTATTTTAAAGGCCCGTTTTCTTTACTTTTACTTTATTAATTTTTTGTTGAGGGGCCAGTGAAAATTTGGCCAGGGCAAGTAAAAAATTGAACCACTGGCCTAAATGGGCCAGCAGAAAAAAAATAGCGTTGAGCCCTGCAGATTAACTAACGTTAATGTTGTACGCAAATTAACTCTGTAACAATTCGACCTCCTGAACATAAAAAATTACATTCTTAAACATTATATATATCTCTGATTGTTTTTTTATGACGACAAATAGAGAAAGATAAATGTCAATTAGTTCAAAGTAATGCATAAATCAGCAAAACTCACCAGAGATCTCGTAAACCTAAAACTCAATCAAAAGAATTGACTGGTTCAGTGACAGGATGAATCGACAACCTGGACAATCAATAAGATTCTTAGTAAAAGTAAATATTATATTCAAATGAAGAAACATAACGAAATTGAATAATTTATTGCACCTCATGCCAACCTCGTGCGAGCAAGTTGAACTGGCTTCTTCATCTGAATTTTACATTGAATGATTCACTCAACATACTGCATGTTTACTGACCTCTAGAGGTTTGCCGTAGTATTGCAACAAATACAGAAGCATTGCTTTGTGGTATACAAATGAAAATGAGTTACAAAATAAGTTCACTATATATGGCTAAAAAAAAAAGTAAATATACAGATCAAGGGGGTTACATGTAGTAGAGGTGCTGGGTGAGACATTGAGCTGCAGGTGTGTGTGATTAGTAATCAGAGAGGAGAGTGAGCACTGTGTGTGCTTGTGCTTGTGCTTGTGCGTGTGCGTGTGCGTGTGTGTGTGTGTGTGTGTGGAGGGAGTCTGGACTGTCCCTGACAGCCTTGTTAAAATATAGTTTTTCACTGTAAATTATAGGGTTCTTTATACTTTATACTTCCTCACTATTTTTACACTATTTTACAGTGGAAATACAGGTAGGACTTGTTAAAAGAAATGTTCACCCAAAAATACAATTTCTGTTATCATTTACTCATCCTCATATTGTTCTAAACCTGTATTATTTTACTGTATTTCTTCTGTGAAAAATAATGTGGTCCAAATTTATATGAGGTGTTTTTAACTTCTAATTACATCAAAAAAAAAAAAAAAAAAGTACAATGTAATTATTGTGTTCATGTTTACGAAACACGTGTATTGTAAAACACGTGTTGCTATTGAGGTGGATACGGGTAAGGTTAGGGACAGGTCTGGTGGTATGGGTAGGTTTAAGGGTGGGTTAAGGTGTAAGGGATGGGTCAACAGTAGATGTAATTACAGAAATTAATTACAGATTACATGCAGGTAATTATAATAATAATAATAATAATAACAATGTAAAAACATGTATAAGTGCATTGTATCAAATGATTGATTAAATGTTAGTACACAATATAAAGTGCATGTATCTAATAATTTTTCACATTTTTAAAGAAATACGGTTACTTTCCATAGTCATTGGGGACTGAGACATTCAAACTCCAAAATAAGCCCCATAAAAGTGCTTAATATGCCTCATGCACAATATTTTAAATCTTCCGAGTCAATATAGCTACAGTAGGGTATAACACAAATGTTTTTCAGCTTGGAAACTCCAGTTGTCATACATTGAAATCGCATGGAAAAGAGTGACCACTTTCTTCAAAGTCTCTCTTTTTGTGCTTTACAGAAGACAGAAAGTGATACGGGTCTAGAATAACATGAAGGTGAGTATATGATGACAGAATGATCTTTTTTATTTTATTTTATTAATTTCAACAGGTTTTCATTTTTACAATGATTTTCTGTTTAAATTAGTCAAATATAATAGATATAAACTAGAGCACTTGGTAGTGAGCCAGAGAAAGAGGAGAAGGAATATGAGAGAAGAACTAAGTGAAAAGACTCTGTGCGTATAAGAGAGAGCGAGAGATTGTGAGAGAGCGACGGAGCTGAGTGGGACCGAGTGAAAACAGTTTTGTTCTTTCAGTGTTTGTGTGGAGTAATTGTATGTAGACCGAACAGTGAGGGAGGGCTTTCAGTCGTCTGTAAAGTTAACAAAGAAAAGTCCTCTCCTTATTTAGCTCTCATTGTGTGTCTGTATGAATGAGTGAGTGTCAAAGAGAGAACATCAGCCGGAGCAGACCGCGACTGTTGTTTATGCGTTTGTGAGAGAGGGAGTGGGACGGAAATAGAGATAGAGGGAGTGGAGATAGCGAAGTGTAGAGGTGCTTCTAATTGTTTTCATTTTTCTCTAATGACAACCGTGCCGTGCGGAGGAACAGAAACACAGATCGTCTGTCAGTCTCGGCACACACACACGCTCCGCGTGATCCTCTGGACGCACACGTTTGCACCTGTTGAGCGTATTTACTTCACGTCCAGCAGTCATGGCCGTCTCCACAGCTGTGTGAAACTGTGCCTGCGTTTGTCAGGGAGCTTCTTTTTTATCCAGAAGAGAGATGTCATCGCTCTATTCGCGCAGCAAGGACCTTTCCTCTCGCTCCAGAAAGTCCTTGTCGGACTCACCACCCTCCTCTCCGTCCCCCAGCACCAAAACCTTCAGAGTAAGAGCCAGCTGTGTTTGCTTAGCGTTTGTCACATTTCAATAGGCAGCATTGTGTTCAATCTGATGTAACTTTGTCATGTGTCACTGGAGGATGCCAAATGTACATGTTTTTACACGAATTACTATATTTTAGGCTATATTTTATGCTTTTTTTGTTGTTGTTTTCAACAGCAGTCAAAGCAAGTTTTACAGGTTAAAACATTAAAACTAGTTTTCAAGTGCATACTTGATACTTACATACTTTGGTACTTACAGTGGAGTCCAAAGTCCACATATGGGATTTTGTTTTTCATTTAAACCTGGAAATAAACAGTGTTTTTGGAGTTTGGGCAATTTAAAGCAAAGAAGAGCATGATTTTAGATTTCTAAGTCAAAAAAAAATAAATGAATAAATCGTGTGATTATTTGTACAGAGTCAGGCAGTCTGTTCTTCTTCATTTGATGGTCTTTGGATCATCTCAAGTCATGCTGGAGAACATGATCATCAGGTTTTACACAAACGTATGGAATTCATGCAGCTCAAGTGCTGCTGTCATTAACCCTTTAAAGTCTGACATATGAAATAATAGTTTTTTATATATATATATATATATATATATATATATATATATATATATATATATATATATATATATATATATATATATATATATATACATACACACACACACACACACACATATTTAATTAAACAGTTTATTGAACCATTTTGACCAAATATAAAAGCAAATTTAAAAAAAAAAAAAGTATATGTTTTGTGTCATAATTCATATATCAGGCTTTTTTGATCAATGTAATATGAAATAGTGAGAACATGGAGCTCACTCAAGGAGGAATAAAACACCTCTTTTAATCAGAGTCCCAAACTGAGCAAAAATATGAAATTTGGTGCAGTTTTTATTTACAGTATATGGTCAAAATGATAGCTTGTAATGTAAATCAATGAGATCTTTATAGCAGTATAACAGAAATGTTGTATTTATATGCAAATTGCATATAGCCATCAGTTGTCCCTCCATCTCCCAATAATATGTCTTAATAAGATGATATTTAAATGCATAATTTGATCAAAGCTCTGTAGGTTTTTATTGTGGAGGGCAAAATACATATAATGTAATGCAATACAATGATGATTCAGAGATGAACAAATAAACCTTCCTCAAAAGCCTGATAGATTATATTTGATACATTTGAACATAATTTTTCTAAAAAAAAAAAAAAAAAAAAAAAAAAAAAAAAACTTGGATAATCAAGCAAAACTAAGTTGTTTCAGTAGAGTAATGTTTATCTTGAAATATTAATAACAATATGAAATTCATTTTTACGTTTACTTTATTAAAAAAGGCACATATATTATGATCTCAAGGTGGACCTTTTTACAATTATACTAAAAGGCCTTTTACTTGCTAAAAAAAAGTGTAAGCTATCAATCAGATGACAGAAGGCATGTGGTAGGTTGTGTACAACAGGTTTTTCTGTAAAGTTTTGATAATTTGATCGTTTAGAGGTGTATCAAATATTATACAATAGGCTTTATAGGATTAAAACAAACAAAAAAACATTTTTATTGCGAAATCAGTGTACAGTATGAATAAAGTTGCATGAAATAGTCCTAGATATGTTAGCAAGCAAATCCATAATCATATTTTGAGGAAGAAATTCTCTAAGGCACTCTAAGTAAAAAACCTTTAATCAGCTGGGCTAATTCATTAAAAACAATTAGAAGTGTAGAGCTACGTGTTTCGGCTACACTGCCTTCTTCAGGATACACATCAATGGTTCAAACAAGTCTTCTTGAGCCATTAGTAATTAGTGGATCATCAAAGACAGCTGGTTGATCTGTGGGAGTGGCTAGGACTAGCCTCTTAGTACAAAGCATGGTACTAAAAGTACTAAAAGGCTAGTCATGGCTGTGTAGTTTTTGTTGCTTTTGTAAAAATCTATAATCATGTTGTAAATTCAACTCCTCTTTTGGTGCTCGTATCACACCTGAGCATGTTTGTGAGCTCATAAGACGTTGTGTTGTTGTGCTGTGATTGAGGGCTGACATCAGTGAATGAGCAGAGCTGTGGTGTCTGTGATGTACACACTGACTCAGGATGTGGGAGTAATTCCTTGCAGTCACAGTTCACTCAGTTTTTAAATGACTCTGGCCACGTCCCACAGTGCTTTGCTAATAATTATTGCAGAGCATAAAAAAGTTTGCAGCGTTATCAAGACAAAAGACTAAAGAAATTTTATGTTGATGGTATATAGTTGATAAATATCAGGGTTATTATAGTTAAGCAAAACCATTAAAAAATTTTTTTTAATTTTTTTATTTATTTTTTTTTACTTGAAATAAAATAAACAACTAAAATAAAATATTTAAAAATTCAACATTTTATTTCAGCTACTATAGCTGCCAATGAACATTTCTCAATTTCATTCATTTAACTTGATGTACTAAAATAACTAAAAATAAAACTGAATAAAAAAAATTAATAAAAAACTATATAGACTAAAATGACTAAAATTTTAGTTAAAAAATAAAATGAAAACTTAAAATATAAAATTAATTCAGACTATAGTAATTCAGACTATAGTATGTCAGAGATACTTGTGAGGTTTGTGTCCCAGTTAGGGGTACAAATACACATATTTGTACATGGGCTGGGCGATATATCACATGCGATTGTCACGCACATTTCGCCATCACCTGCTTTCAAATGGAGCGCCATTTAATAGACAGAACCGTAGATCACTGACAAGCTACGCAATATTGCATTCATTATCACAGATGAATCGCCTTCGGTACAGGGCTTTTGGTACTGAATGCATTACACTGCAACATTGTAGCCTAACCACCATCAACTACCAATAATCGCAAAATGAACATCTGAAGGTATGTTGAAAGATACAGTACAACTTACTGAAACGTATAATATCTGGTGTTATCGCCTATTCAGTGTTTCAACGGAGGAAAGACGTCAATAAAACAGCTTGTAAACAATATGTCTAGCATTTACCTCTTTCGCTTAATATAGGCACTGTATTAGCCCATATATTCATTATATTTTACTTAACCTGTTAGTGATGTCTTGATTATTTAGCCTAATGTATGTTTAAATAAATCTGTCTTGAAAATGACAGCCACTTTGTATAAATGATTATATTTCAACAATGAATTGGAGTAAAACTTAATTTTATTTGAATTAGATATAGAAGACAACTGCCTTATGTGCAGCTTACATGTTTGCATACAATTTGTTGTTTGTCATACAATTGCGTTGTCTCTTGCATCCTCAATATCAGCAGACTGTGATCTTTATGCGTTCGAGTGATGTGTGGATTTGTTTCAAGTTTTTCACACTGGATCATACACATTACTTGTGCATTGTTTGTTTGGGTGAGAAGCACAAGCTATTTGCTTACACTGTGTGTGTGTTTCCCGTGGTAACCCCAGTCACGTGTTATTATCTGCATCCGTGTATATGAGTTTTCCTTTCCCTTTTAATCTCCATTCTGAGATCGTCAGGGCATGGAAGAATCAATTTTTGTCCCACATTCGTCAAAATCAGCATGTCATTTATGCAGATGTTGAGGGGCTGCGTGAGCTTAGATACGTTGAAAGCTCTGATCCTGCCTGTATATGGCAAGACATACACAGCAGCAGATTAGCTCCCTATAGAAAGGAATAAAAAGGGGACATTTATTCATCACAGTCGCTTTTACATCAGGCTTGAGGCTGGTCCGATGATGTGTTTTTTTTCCATCATTTGGGATGATTCTGTGGTCCGGCACAGAGCTTGTTAGTGAGCGCATCCTTTCAGACTGAAGAGTATGGCAAGCCACTTTTACATGTAGGCCTCTGCTCTTTAAGGTCTCAGGTTGAGCTTTTAGGTTACCTCTCCCTTCATGAATGCCGTTATAAATGCAATGACCTCAGCTCCCTGTAGAAAGGAATAAAGGGGGAGTTTATTCTTTTTGATGCTTTAGATTACAGATGTAATATATATATACTTTATGTATTGGAGCGTTTAACTTGGGCCCTGGAGCTCCCATTATTAGGGAAGGTTATCGTTTCACCATTACTATGTGCCTCCTCTCTTTGTGAGGTTTTTATATAGCAGGTAACATTCAGAACGAAATATCACCTGTAGTGAATGGCATGGCCTTCTCTCTATTTGAGAGTCGGTTTTCCAGGCTGCCGCTCATCTGAGCTCCAGATAGTTTATATATGTCAGGTGCTCGGGCCTTTGGGACCGCACTGATAATCCTTCTGGTTGAGTGAGTTGGCTTCCTCTCGTTGAAAAGAGTCGCTTTGCTGAAGCCACCGCTCTGCTGAGCTCCAGGTAATATCACAATTTGAGGTGTATGGCCTTTGTTAGTCCCCCTTGATGCCTTCCCTAGTTTGAGTGAAGTGGTTTCCTCTCACTGAGAGAGTAAAAGGCGATATGCTGAAGCCTTCCCTCTCCCAAGCTCCAGATAGATCATGACTGTAGGTGTCGGCCACCTTGACATCACCCTGTGGTGAGTGAGGTGGCTTCGAATAGAGACTCTCAAATGAGAGGAAGCCACCTCACTCACCACCTCAACCACTTGGAGCTCCATTGAGCTCCAAGTGGTTAGTTCACCTATGTGTTGTGAGCCGGCCTCCTTTCTTTAGAGTTGTCAGGCTGAAGTCTCTGATCCATTGAGCTCCAGGATGGTCATGAATGCGTGTGTGACGGCCTTTCTTTTTGGGCTGCCTCGATATCCGGCCTAGGCTAGTACTTTAGGAATATGTCTTTTAGACAGAGGCAGTTCTGCTGCAGCTTTTCCGCCTTCTAGCATGCCGTAGCTCTGAGTATGCTACTCCTAGGAAAGCCTCTCCAGTTTAGGACTGGCAGCTAGTGATCCTAGTATGCGTCCTCTCACTGTGAGAGTCGTCCCCAGCCGGGGCCCGCCTTCTGCATTAGGTTATTAATGCGAGTACCAGGCTTTCCAGCCTCCTCAATTTATGTCATCGCCTAGGTTGAGCTGAGACTCCTCTTGGTATTATTACTACTTGGTAGTAGAAGCGATATGCTGAGCTTCAGTTCCCTAGTGGTGTTAGGCATTGATAGTTAGCCAGGTGCAGTAGGCTTTCGTAAGAAAGTCTCCCCTGTGGTTATCCTTGAGTGTTGTTAAACTTCCTCTCATTTAGAGAGTGGAAAGCATTCTGAAGTTTTCACTCTCTAGAGCTTTGGTAGTAGCTTTATCTAGTTCGAGCTTAGAGCAATCTCTCCACCAGAAGCTCTTTGATTATCAAGTCGCGGGGTCGAGTGTTGCAGGCCCCTCCTGTGGAATTTCTTCCTGTTGAGGCCTCCCTTCCTCCAGAGCTGAGCTCAGATGGTTGTTCTCATCTTGGAGCAAGAGTTTTTGCTCAGGCTTTCACCCTTGAGCCCTTTCTAGGGTTTAGCTCACTTCGCTCCCAGAGCTCTGTGCCCCATATGTACCCATCACCAGTGATGCTCGTATCGAGTACTCCCTCCTTTCAGGGACTAAAATTGTTAGGGCTGCTCTCGACTAAAGATTTTTCTGGTTGACAAGTAGTCGTTCATTTTAAGTGATTAGTCGGCTTTATGTTTATTAATAAGCCATTTAAATCATAATAAAGAGCCTTTAACACCTTCATAGCCTAATCAGCGTTCAAGCGGCACACATAAACCATCTGCAGTGCTGAAGTCGATGATGTTGACTCATCATCTCCACAGTGTTGGACACGCCTATTTGTTTCATATGGATTACATAACCTGAGAATATTTGTTTTCCATTTGAATAGATTTATTTTAAAGTAGAAATTTCACTTTTTATAGATATATTTTTCATGTCTGTGAGGAAGGTTACATGGAATTTCAGTTGGGATTTTTTGGCGCGCTCAGGTTCACAGAGAGAGGACAACTGTTTGCTTTCATTATTTTACAAAAGCACAACATTTTGTTGTTACTGTGAGTGCACACAAATAAATAGAGTTGGGGTACTCGAACTTGGACTCGGACTCGAGTCCAATTTTGAATATACTCGGACTTGTCACGCACTCGGGTGAATTTGTACTCGGACTTGACATGGACTTGAACATTTTAGACTCTGAAAATATTCCGAGTACAGTCGAGTCCGCATCATGTGTAACAATAAAACCAGCATAAAATTGAGATGAGATATTAATTAATGTCTCCCCGTCTGTCATTTTACTGCACCACACCGGCAGGCAGCAGTAGCATATCATCTTATGCTTGCAGACAAAACACACATATCACTCACTGGATATCAATGTGTGGCTAGGACGATGTCTTCAAAGTCAGCAATAATTTGTTTTGCTTACGAAAATTATAAAGAATTTATTTGCAAGACATTCAGTAAAAAGAAGCACTCTGCGGATTGCAAATATTGCAAAACAACTCTTACTGATGTTTCTAGCAATTTCTACCGACATATTATAACTTTTATACCAATTTAAATCCAAATAACATTGTTAGGGCTGTGCGATATGATGCTAAATATTGGGTCGCACACACAAACTTAAATAATGCAGACAGAAATGAGGCCGCCTCAATGTGCATCATCAGTGATGATATCTAATTGTTTTACATTTGCACGGTCAAATAAAACAGGTTCATTTGTATTTCCATGCACTTGTAATACAATAAAAGTTCTACATATACCCTTCTTTTCTTTGAAACCATTTTTGATAGGAAACTAGTTCTGTTGACATAAAATAAAAATGTTCAATGGCAATGACAAGATGTAATAGTTGTATTTTTTATTACATTTTTATATTGCCATTGGTTTAATGGGTTGAAAGGTTAAAATATTAATAGAATGTAAAAATTTAAAATACCAATTTATAATCTTTTTTAATTTAATTACTTTCTGGACTCGGGCGGACTCGACTCGGACTCGGCCTTTAAGAACTCGGACTTGAGTCCAACTCGGCCCCTTTTGGACTCTGTCTCGGACTTGGACTTGATGTTTAAGGACTTGGTCTTGACTCGTACTCGACAAAGGTGGACTCGGACCCAACTCTACAAATAAAAGTAGACTCTTCACAGATTCAAAATATGTATTACTCTTATCTGTATGACCAAAAATGACAGAGTATTTTTAAGTGCAAGTGAGCGCACTGGTGCCTCCATAACTGTCATGCAGTAAGCGCCCTACTATTTCGATTGCACACTCTGCACAAACACTTGTATAGCCCACATTTTTTTAGGTTAACATTAAAGCAAGCAGCCATGTAAAGTTGCTACTACTTTCATGTTTCAGATGATAGGCGAGAGTTTGGATGTCCTGCCCAATGTACTGATTACCACAAAGACTAGCTGTTAACGATCTGTCCACCACAGACAGCATTACTTTGCCACTTCCTGTGGATTTTTTCCCCCTGCGACAAAATTTTGGTCGATTAAACCTCTTCCTGACGACTAACGGTTAGTTGACTATTAGTTTTTGTTGTATACTCCTGCATCCAATTTCTTCGTGGTGCAAGCCAACTGTGCAACACTAAGCTAACACTGTTAATAATGTGAACATTTTTAGGAGGATTTTTGGTTAGGTTTGGTTATAAAATATTGTATGAGTGGTGTATGCCGCTACGATGTTGTGGGTGATGCCAATGTTTTACTTTGCAGTTGCTAGGTAATTGTTAAGGTGTTCTGGGTAGTTAATAGGGTTTCATTAATTTTATTTTATTATCCACTAGAGAAAAATCATAAGACTGGTTGATTATAAAGTAAAAGCAACAGCACACTTCTCCTAAACAAGCAATGTGATTTGAGGAATCATTCAGCGCAGAATGAGCTACATGCTTAAGTTTAATATTTATGGTTATGGGTCTGCTCATATCCCTAACAAATGTGCAGTAGTATTACTGAGGCTTTTCTTTTGCACTACTAAATATGGAAAAGTGCACATTTTAGGTACTGCAACTGGTCACTATTGTTTTTCATGTTTTTATAAGTTTTATAAGTTTTTCATAATTTTTTATCTTTTTTTTTTTCTGTTTGCTCAAATAATGAATCAATAAATACATTTTTAAAAGTACAAATATTCCATGTTGTCTGAAAAACCTCATGTATAATGGTGTCCAGTAACAAAACAATTTATATGAAGTACATATAGTAATGTATGTCACACTGAAGGATGTTGCTGTCATTGGTTGTCATTTCTTGTCAACATGCATTGACCATTTCTGAATGTCTTTGATTTTCATCAGGTTGCGGCATTACTGGGAAATGTTTTGAGCCAGTGTGCATGTGTGTTTGCAAACAGGGTTTGTCTTGTATTATCAGGCATTAATAGAATTTTTTTTTCCCAATCCGTCCTGAGCTGATCTCGCATATAAGCTAACTCTGCACCCAGATAATCCAATATTTCCCCTTATTAGATTTAAACACCTTGCCTGGAAAAAAAAAACAACCATTTTGTAATAAATCTCTTATGTGAATAAAATCTCTGTAATGAAATTTCCATTTTCCAGCAGGAAAAACCTGTCAGTTTGATGACATGACCCATATCTGTGTGTCACGGGGAACGATGCACCGCCTGTAAAGAGGACAGGATAGTCCTTCACAGTCATTGAGCTTTAACTACAAGTGTGTTTAAACTGAAGTAAATTAAAGTGCAAAAACAGCTCCACGTGGCCTGCAAATGCCAGGGTCGAGAATTGCTACCATAATGCATTTCATAAGACTTTGTTTTTAAATCTAACCAGATCAATCCAGGATGTTCTCTTGCGTAATAAGTTGATCCTCAGACAGCATTTGTTGAACCCCTTGCTATTTCGGTTGTACTTTTGGCTGCTGTTTCCCACTTCAAAACCTCATAACAAACCCAAAGTCTGTGAGCGAACGAGACCAATAAAGGCCATGTTGACGTGTGGAGACTGTGTTTACTTCAGCGAAAAGATTCCCATAAAATCAGCAGGTGCTGCATCTGTTCTGTCTAGAGGAAGGTAATGCAGAATGAAGGGGAACCAGACTGCAATTAATCCACTGCTTTTGCAAACCTTCAATTGAGTGCGAAAATCCAGTTTTGATGTAAATGTACATGCTGCTTCACATCACTGATCTCTGTCTGCAACAGTGTTGTGGAAGAAACTAAAGTAGTTAGTCAAGCTTGAAGCTACTCTTAGTTAGGGGCTGTTCACACAGAACGTTTTTGCACAGCACTGAGCTGCTTTTCCATTTTTTTATGTGTGAACATATGCTAGATCTTTGTTTATTTTGCTCACTTCTCATCTCTTTTGCAGATCTCATGAATTCACAAGGCATTCTAAAAACACAGTAATTTTTTTTAAAAACTCACCTTGTCGCATTTTTTTCCCCATTCCACTGACCTGCGTGTGTGAACAATGTGTTCTGTGTGAACAAAACTAGTCCAGCTACTCTTTTAAAACAGTTAGCTTCACTACACAAGCTACTATAACCACACTGAAGCTATTTAAAGTGGCAGTATCTTTTTAAAATTTAACTATCCAATGATTTAATTTAGAATTTAATTGGATAAATTTACATAAGTGTAAATTTAAATGGATAAATGTACACCAAATACAGCCAAAAAAAAAAAAAAAAAAGAACAAAATGCTTTGCTGGGGCTGTAATTGGTGAATATTTGTTTTAAATCAATCAATTTACATAAACTAATGCTACATAGAGGAAAGTTTAGTTCAAAGCGATTAACCAGAATGAATTGAAAATTTTTATACCAAGTACTATCAAGACCAGTATCATTGATACCAATATCAATGGCAATACAATACAAAATATTTTTTTTTTGCTTGTATTGCAATATAAGCAATAATTTTATATAGCTTTAAATTCAGATTGTAAGGATTAAGATTTTCTATCATTAATCAACAACAATTACAAAATATAATCAAACATGTAACAACTTAATAAAAAAAATGATAGTAAAAAAAAAGAATAAGTAGACTACCCAACTCAATATATGCTAAATTACTAACAAAATCACTAGTTAAAAATAAACACTTTTTTTAATGTGAGGATGATTTTCTTGATACAGAAGCAGTTTCAAAAGTATTGATTTCGTTTAGTGTGTGCAAACAATGTGAAATGAAAGCAGCAATGTAGCATTTGGCAGTCCCTGATTTAATGCATATTCAGCCAAAGTCCGCATATTTATGCATTTTTTTCAAATACGCAACACTTTCGCCGCATAAATTGCCGATTTCAGCAAGCAAAATATGCGGGGCTAGCATAATCAAAAAAAAGTCACAAATATCTTAGCAGAAATTTGAAAAATGTTGCGTTTACTTCACACAAGTAAAGCGCCATTATTTACCCCCTATAGAGTGCCCCAGGGATGACGCGTTTTTGTAGGCCAACCCGGAAGTTAGTGGCACACGTGTTCCCTCGACTAAAAGCCTATTAATTTTTCCCATAGACTTTTGGAAAATAGCAGAAAATAAGCTCTGTGTTTAACAAAGGGTTATGACACTTACACGTTTTGTCTATCAAGATAATCTTTACAAGTTAACACAACATTTATAGATTTTGAAGCCTAAAGTCGTCAGATTTAAAAAGCTAACAGTAGGCTATAAACAGACTACAGCACACCATGGTCGCGGATCAACGTCGTCACCACCAAGCGTCCTCCAACTTTATTTAGAAAAAACAACTCTATTTTAAAACATGCTCACTGATTATGATCTGCGCTGTGTATGAATACTCATCCACTTTTTCATGAGAAATGCTGTCCAAATTTCCTGTTTGTCATGATGATGTCTAAAGTCCCCGCCAAAGGAAGTAGTCCCTTTTAGCAATTTGTTAGCAACCGCCGATTTTAAGACACAGTAAAAGTTTAAAAAATCACAAGTGTGTTATAACTGGTGTGTTTTATGTCATAGATCAAAACGTGAAAGTATTTAGAGGCTTTGTTAACCACAGACCTTATTTCAGGCGATTTAGCAAAAACCCATTAAAAAACCCCATAGACTTTACGGCATTGGAACCGGAAGTCCTAAAATGCTAACTCGCTTCCGGGTTTTGCCTACAAAAACGCGTCATCCCTGGGGCACTCTATTGCCATGGGAACCTTATGAAGTGACGTAATTACGCGACGTGAACATCATCTGCAAACCCCACGGTGAAACCATGATGAAACACGCTAACCATTCTCATTTGCCAACAAAAATAAGCGCAAAAGACCGTGCGAAGCAGTTTCTGTCTGGTTTGTATAGACCTTATTTACCAGAGAAACAAGCGCGCCGGCATCTTTAGAATATTGTTTTTGATCTTCCGTTTTTGCGGTAGCAGATATATTTCTATGGCATCACTATTGAAGAATAATTAGCTGGAGAAGTGGATTTACCTGTTGTAGAGTTAATGAAAGTTATCATGAGCATTGTAATGTTTAAAGCAGATGTCTTAACAAATGACAAGACCGGGAAGATTTTAAAATGAGCAGTTCATAAATACGTAAGATCGCTGTGGAAATACAAGCGCAGCGCTGAAAAGGGGCGGGGCTACATAAGGTCTATAGAGCTTGGCAAACGTCTTGGTTACGTATGTAACCCTCGTTCCCTGAAGGAGGGAACGGAGACGTACGTCAGTAGTGACCGACGAATTGGGATATCGCTTAGAGAGCCCTATCATCTTCGTGTAAACTAAAACAAGCCAATGGAATTGGCGTGCGATATTTGCATAATTCGCACCGCCCCCGACAGGTGTATATAAATAGGAAGCAGATGCAATCGCACTCTGTTTTTCGCTGAGGAGACAACTGGTGTCCGCACTACAGCGAGGGTACAGAAACTGTGGCGACGGGACATACGTCTCCGTTCCCTCCTTCAGGGAACGAGGGTTACATACGTAACCGAGACGTTCCCTTTCAGTCGGTCACGTTCGACGTACGTCAATAGTGACCGACGAATTGGGATCCCAACTAAAGCGCCACAGTTACGAAACCCCTTCCAGTGCCCAGCACAAGCTCAGCCGCCCATAGCACCGGCTGGCGGTGAAGGGGGCGAGCTTACACCGAGAGAGTCTACTGCTGTCTAACCACTACCCACTAAGTAAACTAGACACACTGGGGAAGCGAACCCGTAAGGGACGCTGCGGAGACCACTACCTACCCAATGGGGGAGGAGTTTACGTGGGAAATACACACATGGACTGGCCCGGGGGGCAGTACGCATATGGAGTCCCTGGGATGGCTCCACCTGGTAGGGGGAGACTCATCTGACAGGTGACAGCAGAGCTGGCTCTGCTAAGGGAAAGACACGGACTCAGCCCGTAGGGAGTTTTAAACCGTGGAAAATACACATATGGGACCGCTCACGTAGAGGAGTCACGACATATGGGCCCCAGCCAACAGACAGCGTCAGCGACGGATGTAGGCCTGGCATCAGACACTCCGCAATGTCCGAGCCGAAGGGGGAGGCGGAGGAACTCGACAGGGTTCGCCAAGCGGGGAACACGACTGGAGTGAGGTATGCACGTATCCGGCCAGTGGCGGGAATGGCATTGCAAGCCGACACTTAGAGTGGGTACAACACGTCTACCGACTAGTGGATGCGAGTACACGTGAGGATACCGGCTCTACACGTAGGCTATAAAACCTAGCGAACGTGTTTGGTGTCGCCCAGCCCGCAGCTCTACAGATATCTGTCAGCGCCCAGGAAGAGGCCACCCCTCTGGTGGAGAGGGCTCTCAACCCGAGCGGGCAAGGCACGCCCTGGGATTCGTACGCCAAGGCGATGGCATCCACTATCCAGTGGGCCATCCTCTGCTTGGAGACAGCCTTTCCCTTCTGCTGGCCTCCGTAACAGATGAAGAGCTGATCTGAGGTCCTGAAGCTTCGCGTTCTGTCCATGTAAACGCGCAGAGCGCGGACGGGACAGAGCAAAGCTAGGGCTGGGTCTGCCTCCTCCGAGGGCAGTGCTTGCAGGTTCACTACCTGATCTCTGAAGGGAGTGGTAGGAACCTTGGGCACGTATCCAGGCCGGGGTCTCAGGATGACGTGAGAATCACCGGGCCCGAATTCTAGGCACGTTTTGTCGACCGAAAATGCATGCAGATCCCCTACCCTCTTCAGGGAAGCCAATGCAACCAGAAGAACCGTCTTAAGAGACATTAGTTTCAGGTCGACTGATTGCAAAGGTTCAAAGGGATGACCCCGGAGAGCTGTGAGAACCAGGGTCAAATCCCAAGAGGGTACGGAGGAAGGGCGAGGAGGATTCAGTCTCCTGGCCCCCCTCAGGAATCTGACGATCAGATCGTGTTTCCCCAGGGACTTACCCTCAACTGCATGGTGATGTGCGGCAATAGCGGCAACATACACCTTGAGGGTGGAGGGAGACAGCCTTCGCTCCAACCCATCTTGCAGAAAGGAAAGCACGGATCCGACCGAACATGATCGGGGGTCCTCTCGGCGAGAGGCGCACCATTCGACGAACAGGTTCCACTTCAACGCATAGAGATTCCTAGTGGAAGGAGCTCTAGCGGAAGTGATGGTGTCTACGACCGCTTGCGGGAGATCACTCAGAACCTCCGCATCCCGTCCAGGGACCACATGTGGAGGTTCCACAGATCGGGACGCGGGTGCCACAGGGTGCCCCGTCTCTGAGTCAGGGGGTCCTTCCTCAGAGGAATCGGCCAGGGAGGTGCTGTCGCGAGGAGAATGAGGTCTGAGAACCAGGTCCGAGTGGGCCAGTACGGAGCCACTAACAGAACCTGCTCCCCGTCCTCCCTGACCTTGCACATGAGTTGTGCGAGAAGGCTCACTGGGGGAAACGCATATTTGCGCAGACCCGGGGGCCAGCTGTGTGCCAGGGCATCCGTGCCGAGCGTGCCGCCGGTCAGGGAATAAAACCACTGGCAGAGGGCAGTTTCCGGGGAGGCAAACAGGACTACCTGGGCCTCGCCGAAACGCTGCCAAATCAGCTGGACCGCCTGGGGGTGGAGCCGCCACTCGCCCGCAAGTAGATGCTGCCGTGACAGCTCGTCGGCTGCACGGTTGAGCACACCTGAGACACGAGTGGCCCGAAGGGACCTCAGATCCTTCTGACTCCACAACAAGAGATGGCGGGCGAGTTGCGACATGCGACGGAAGCGTAGACCACCTTGACGGTTGGTGTACGCAAGGCTTCAAGAAGCCTGACAACAGCTTCTTGAAGCGGGCCAGCGCAAGACGAACCGTTAGCAACTCGAGGCAATTGGTATGCCAATGCAGCTGAGGCCCCGTCCAAAGACCTGTCACTGCATGCCCGTTGTACGTGGCCCCCCATCCCGTGGCAGAGACATCTGTGGAGACCACAGCGTGCCTGGACACTCGTTCGAGGGGTACTCCGGCCCACAGGAACGAAGGGTCCAACCACCGGACAAGGGTGCGACGGCAGCTCGGTGTCACAGGGACACGGAGCCTGCCGCACTGCCACGCCCATCTCGGGACCCGGCCGCGGAGCCAGTGTTGAAGCGGTCTCATATGAAGCAATCCGAGCGGCGTTACCGCGGCTGCAGATGCCATATGCCCCAGGAGCCTCTGAAAATCTTTCAGTGGAGCCGCTGTCCTGCGCTTGAGCGAGCTCAGGCAGTTCAACACCGACTGGACGCGCGCCTCGGTGAGACGCGCAGTCCGTGCGACCGAGTCTAGCTCGAGACCGAGACGAGATCCTCTGCCCGGGGGCGAGTTTGCTCTTGTCCCAGTTGACCTGAAGACCCAACCGGCTGGGAGCTACAACCATGTCGGGTAGGACTTTGTACTGACATGCCCGACCCTCGAACGCAGACCGACCTAGGAAGGGTCTGTGTCGAGGCAGAATCGAGACATGAAAGTACGCGTCCTTCAGGTCTATTGCTGCAAACCAATCCTGGGGACGGTCCAGGATTGGCCGTAGCCCACCGCCCTTTTTCGGTACAATGAAGTAGGGGCTGTAGAACCCCGACTTCATATCGGCTGGAGGGACTGGCTTGATTGTATCCTTCGCCAGGAGGACAGCAGTCTCCACCCAGAGAACAGGTGCACTGTCCAACGACACCGGAGTGAAGTGGACAGCCCTGAAGACCGGGGGACGCCGGGCGAACTGAATCGCATAGCCGAGTCTGATAGTACGAATGAGCCAACTGGACAGGCTGGGGAGCGTGATCCACGCTTCCAGACACTGAGCCAGCAGGACCAAAGGCACCACAGACGCACCGGGGGTGGGGCAGCAAGGCAGAGATGGACCCGACCCGGACAGCTTGGGGGCGGCCCGGAGTGGGGTCGGACTCTGCGAGGCAGCAGTGTGCATGGGAGACAGCGCACGGGACGCGGTCTGCACCATCACACTGCCACCTGCTGGCGAATGGGGAGGGAGCTGTCAGCGGCGAGGCGGAGCCTGGCACACTGGCAGACACCCCTTGTTGTGACCTGGAGTTTGAGGAAACTGCTCTTTTTGTGGCAAAGTGGGTACCGCTGGACTCCGGAGAGCCAGCGGCGGTAGATGGACAGCCGCCACAAAATCCCCCCCGGCCCTCCTCCGGGGGTGGGAGAGCAGATGGAATACTCTCCCAAAGGGCAGGAACCTTCCGCTCCAGGTCGCCCGTCTCAGGGCCGAGTTTTCCCCGACCGCTTGCCACCTGGCTTGGGCTGGGCACCACGTCCGCGACCGGCACCCTGCTGTTTGGCTGGTGTAGGCTGCTGCTTTGCCGACTTAGCAGGGGCGGAGGAAGACGCAGGCGGGCGCCCACGGCGACGAGCGGGCTGAGGCTGAGCCACGGGCGGCTGGGTGGAGGCATGACATGTCTGATAGCCTCAGCCTGCTTCTGTGCAGTGGAGAACTGTTGGGCACAGCTCTCCACCGCGTCGCCGAAAAGGCCGACCGGAGACACGGGGGAATCCAGGAACCGATGTTTGTCGGTCTCCCTCATGTCTGCCAAGGTCAGCCAGAGGTGGCGTTGCTGGACTACCAGAGTAGACATCGCCTGGCCAACAGAACGCGCTGTCACCTTCGTTGCCCGGAGGGCAAGGTCAGTGGCAGTGCGCAGCTCCCCAAGCAGCTGTTGGTCAGGACCTTCCTGGGGCATCTGCGACAGCGCTTTTGCCTGATAGACCTGCAAAAGGGCCATCGCGTGCAGGGCAGAGGCAGCCTGCCCACAGGCACTGTAAGCTTTCTCAGTCAGACCGGCTGAGAATTCACAGGCCTGGGACGGGAGACGCGGCTCACCGCGCCAGCCAGCGGCCGTTGGACACAACTGCATCGCAACAGACCGCTCGACAGGCGGGATCCTCGCGTACCCCCTGGCTACCCCGCCGTCCAGGGAGGTGAAGGCGGACAAGGGACCAGGCCCTGTACGAGCCCCATACGGAGCTTGCCAAGACATGGTCACCTCATCGTGTACTTCCGGGAAGAAAGGCATTGGGGCGGGACGCTGGATTTGACCAGCGCGACCCCCCCCCAAGTACCAATTGTCCAACCGAGATGGGCCGGGACAGGGTGGAGGGTTCCACTCAAGCCCGACGCACAAGGCGGCCCGGGACAGCACAGCCGTGAGCTCGGGATCCGACTCGGGCAACGCTACCGTCCCGGGCGGCAGTGCGTCCGAATCTTCCCCCGAGGACTCAGGCTCACCTTCCGATGCAGCGATCGACATCCGATTCGGTGGCAACCAACGGTGGCACGATGGGTTGCGGTGCTGATGAGGCGGCAGGGGCCCGAGGAGCGTTTCCGCTCGGCGGGGGAGCCCTGACAGTTATCCCCAGGTCGCCCTCCCTATACAGCGCCGTACCGTCATTCTGGTTCCCGGGGCCGGAAAAAACGGTCGTATGGGCATAGGAGAGGGGACTCCCGCTTCCTGAGACTTCAGGAAGGAGATACTCGACCTCAGCACTGCGATGGTCATGTTCCCGCAATGGGAACATGAACCATCCACAAAAGCTGCTTCAGCGTGCAGAATGCCCAAACACGAGATGCAGCGATTGTGCCCATCAGCAGGGACCAGGGAACGACCGCACCCAGTAACGCACAGACGAAATGACATACTGTCAGGGTTCGTCTGTAAAGCTCTTTTAGAAGGGGAAGTCAACTCACTCGTGCTGAAGCACCCAGGGAGCGACGCGATGTGTCAGGTACACCACTCCCTGACACACCGAGGAACCGGCCCAAATCGCTACCAACACACACTCTTTGTGTTGCTGTGAAAACAGCAGTTTTAGAGCTTATAGCTCAGCTCCTCGGACACTCGCGACCTCGCTGAACGTGCCCTCTTCACCAGCACTGAAGCTCGCTGTAAATCCTCTTCTGAGGCAATGTTTTAGAATAAAACAAACGAAGAAAGGAGTCTTCTAAAACAGGACACCAGTGAATGGCTCCGAAGCGAAAGACAGAGTGCGATTGCATCTGCTTCCTATTTATATACACCTGTCGGGGGCGGTGCGCATTATGCAAATATCGCACGCCAATTCCATTGGCTTGTTTTAGTTTACACGAAGATGATAGGGCTCTCTAAGCGATATCCCAATTCGTCGGTCACTACTGACGTACGTCGAACGTGACCGACTGAAAGGGAACTACGTCACTGCGCGTTGCATTCTGGGTAGTCGCCGCCATGTTTTAGGTCACACTCAGGAGCATACAATGACAATAAATACAACTCACCAGATGAAAAAACGACTGTAATTACGTTAATTTTTTTTTTGAGAGCTGCTTGCACTTGCTGAGAATAAATGGACTAATATTTTAATCTCTTGTGTTCATTCGATCGCTCAGTCGTGTGGCCAGGACACGATCATACACACACATAAAAATCATACTGACGCCTTCTATCGGACCACACACAGGACCAAAGTGATTTCTCTATTGCAGTTTTTAATAACTAAGTGGCACAGATAAATCTGCCAGATAAAATAATAAACACAATATAGATTGATCTCAGCATATTATCATATCGCCCTGATTTCTTCATGTTAAAGCATTAAGGGATAACAAAACAGCATGACCCTCTGTAATGCAGCTCTGAAATGAATTATATTGTGGAGTCGCTACACCAAGTAAGTTTTATTGGACCTAAATGGAATAAATACATGATTTCTTCCAGAGAGAAGCTTAACAATGAATCAAAGATGTTCTGCTTTATGAACACGGAGAGTGATCGCAATGAGCTATTTCACAAATAACATTTCTAAACGTGTTTTCGTACATTATTAATGGCGTGAGCATGTACATATTCAAACATCAGAAGTTATGAATCTGTAATAAATACAAATGACAGCCACATTTTGGTCAAGTTTATTTTCATTGAGTTTCACTTTCACCATTGTGTCGTTTCTAAGCTGGAAGGCAGAAAATGAGGGATATTATAGCATGCTTAACGTGGCTTAATTTACTAAGACAAACAAAAGTATGCTTTATTAGTTTGTTGTTTACTACAGAAAAGCAGATGAGCCCAGAATATGAACGCAACCCATTTAACACAAGCATTTGGACAGTGACTTAACGTGTAATAAGATGGGTTTTGTTCATATTCTGGGCTCATCTGCTTTGCTGTACATAGTTTCTATGGGAGGAGAACGTTTAACGTCAAATTAAACGTGTTGCGTTCAAATTCTGGGCTATTAGTATGATGTTTACTTACATGCCACGTTAAGCTTTTTATAATGTCCCGAAAATGGGACAAAATGACGCTCCATTTCACATCCGTTTTCCACGCTGGTCAGTATATGCAGATAGTTCATAACACAGCCAGCGTTCACCATTCTAATATGTTTTTAACTGTATAATATAAATTTTAACATCTTCCTCCACTATTTCCCAGTCTCTACTGTACTGTCCGTGAACTAAAGTCCCAGAATGCAATGCGTTGCTGACGTCACGTTCCCAGACTCTATAGCTACCTCTGTAAAACAGGAAGCACACATTTTATTTTTTTATATTTTATTAATTTTTAGAGAAGTTGTTGAATATTCCTTTTGTAAAGCTACAGAACTTGTTTGACTCAATGTTTTGTAAGTTTGAGCCATGTGTTAATTAAGGTCTGAAATAAAACAGAATGAGAACTTAAATATTCTGTGATTAGTATGCTTGCTTATGATAGGAAGTAATAAGTAATAAGAAATGACTCTTTACATTATGGTAGTAGCCTAGTGAGAACAGGTTGTTGAAGGAATCACCTTTTTTTCTCTTTTTCATCAAAACCGCAGTTTTTGCAAGTTCCCGCAATTTTAATCGCATAAAATTGCAAAAATATCCTGCATATTCCATCGCATTTTTTAAGAAAACGTGCCGCAACAATCACAAATCTGCATTTTTCTGGAGGGACTGATTTGGTTAAGATTTGTTGAATAGCTTGTTGTTACTGGAAAAACAACAATATATTTAAATCTATTGAACTACTGTCACTCTACTGCAAAATGTATCATATACTTTGAGTCAGTTACTCCCCAACATTGGTCTGCACACTGTTACAGAGGTTGAATGTTTAGTGATTATAACGGGAGGCTCGCCACATAATAGGACAAAATTAGCTGAAGAAAATGGTCATGACGTTTTATGTTTCCTCTAATCATAACATAGCTTTTTTTCCCATCAACAAAATTGCACATATGGGCTTGAAGTTTCCATGACGAGGGGAGGCTTGTGCGCGTGAGGTCTCCTTGGGAGCGAAAGTTAAGGAGAGCAAAAGAATAAACACATGTGTTTTGTTTTCAGTGATCTTCTAATCCATGTTTATGAAGGACTTTTTACCCCAAACAATATAATACAGGGTAATAAATGGACAAACACATCTGACTGGGTGTGTGATAGCAGTTATTATTAAAGGGATCGTTCACATTAAGAATAATATAATTTGTGTCATCATTACTTAGCCTCATGTTTTCCAAACCTTGTATTTTTTCATACATGCAACAAAAACAAGTTTTTTTTTTTTTTTTTTTTTTTTTTAAGAATATCCTGGTCACCCTTTTAATGTAATGAAAGTGAATGAGTACTGGTGCAGTCCAATATGAAAATTAACTAAGCAGTAAACAGACAAGTCCATTTTAAAACTGTATATCATGTTCAGTGTATATGGTTATATTTAATAAATTCATAAATGGATGCTTCTTTATTGGGACATTACTTGCACTTGCACTTACATTGCCTCCCCTAACCCTACCCGATAAACACTTTATTCCCTCTATTAAATAATCTTTAGGCACTTTATTTTCACTTTTTGAATATTTTCTTAATTTTTATTTAAAATAAATGCCTCTCCAAGCTGATATGTGATGGGAATAGGGCAAAGAATGGCATGGGAATAAGGCGGACTACTCTCCAATGCCACTGATCCTGTTATCAAACAGGTTTCTTTTGTAATATTGTCTGGCTCAACCAGACAGTGGTGGGCAGAGTTAGTGTAAATAACCTTTACTAACAGGGCGGGCTATTTTCACTATTGGCTCTATACACTGCCCTCCAAAAGTTTGGAAACACCCTTGGCAAAGTGTGGTTTTGGATGATATCAGCATAAATCCTTATCATTTTTTGGTGCAAATATATTAGTATCAAGTAACTTGACATTATCATTGAAGACCAGCAATAATAATTTTCATTTTGATTACATAATAATGGCAATATATACATGTCAAAGTCAGACATGCCCCTTTGCCATCTGTGATGCTTGGTTACTGGTTTAAACCTGGCCCAGGTTTGTAAAAGATTTTTGGGTCAGCACACCTTAATAGCTTCAACATTTGATTGGCAATTAAGTTTAGAATACAACGGACCAAGTAGAACCCAGTCAGATAGCTGCTAATGGTGGATATTTTGATGAATCAGGAAAAAAAAATAAAAAATAATAATAATTCTATGTATAAACTGTTTATGCAATAAAATACAGTGCCCTCCACAATTATTGGCACCCTTAGTAATTATGAGCAAAAGCAGCTGTGAAAATACTGCATTGTTTATCCTTTTGATCTTTTATTCAAAAAATTCACAAAATTATAACCTTTCATTTAAGAAAAATAATTGAAAGTGGGGGGAAACTTACATTATGAAATAAATGTTTTTCTTCAAAACACGTTGGCCACAATAATTGGCATGCTTTTATTCAAAACTTTTTGCAACCTCCTTTTGCCAAGATAATAGCTCTGAGTCTTCACCTATAATGCCTGATGAGTCTGGAGAACACCTGACAAGAGATCAGAGACCATTCCTTCATGCAGAATCTCTCCAGATCCTTCAGATTCCCAGCTCCATGCTGGTGCTTCTTCTCTTCAGTTCACTTCACTCATTTTCTTTAGGGTTCAGGTCAGGGCACTGGGATGGCCATGGCAAAAGCTTCATTTTGTGCTCAGTGACCCATTTTTGTGTTGGATTTGATGTTTGTTTTGGATCATTGTCCTGATGGAAGATCCAACCATGGCTCATTATAGGATTTCTAGCAGAAGCGGTCAGGTTTTGATTTTTTATCTGTTGGTATTTGATATAATCCATGACACCATGAATCTGAACAAGATGTCCAGGACCTCCAGCAGAAAAAATAATAATAACATTAAAGATCCAGCAGTATATTTAACCATGGGCATGGGGTACTTTTTATCCATGTGTGCACCAAACCCATCTGGTGGGTTTGCTGCCAAAAAGCTATTTTTTTTTAGTTTCTCTGACCATAGAAGCTTGTCCCATTTGAAGTTCCAGTCTTGTCTGACAACTGAATATGCTGGAGATTGTTTCTGGATGAGAGCAAAGGATTTTTCTTGAAACTCTCCTGAACATCTTGTGGGGATGTAGGTGTTGTTTGATAATTCTTTTTAGGCTTTCTGAGACTCAAGACTCAACTAATCTCTGCAATTCTCCAGCTGTGATCCTTGGAGAGTCTTTGTCCACTCAAACTTTCCTCCTCACCGCGCATTACGACGATTTAGACACACGTCCTCTTCCAGGCAGATTTGTAACATGTTTAGTTGATTGGAACTTCTTAATTATTGCCTTGATAGTGGAAATGGGGATTTTCAATGTTTTAGGTATTTTCTTACAGCCATTTTCTATTTTGTGAAGCCCAACAATCTTTTGCTGCACATCAGAACTATATTCTTTGGTTTTACGCATTGTGATGAATGATTACGGGAATTTGACATTTGTGTTTCCTCATGTTTATATTCCTGTGGAACAGGAAGTCATGGCTGGACAATTTAATGCTCCTGGTGTGCTAAAAAATGTAAATATGAATAGGAATATACTTCAGAGATATTTTACTCATAAGAATTTCTAGGGGTGCCAATAATTGTCGCCAACATGTATTGGAGAAAAACATTTATTTCATAATGTGAGTCCCCACCCCCCACTTTCAACTGTTTTCCTTCAATTAAAGATGCAGATTTATTTTTACAGCTGCTTTTGCTCATAATTACTAAGGGTGCCAATAATTGTGGAGGGCAGTGTATGTTTTTGTAG
Organism: Chanodichthys erythropterus; assembly: GCF_024489055.1. Taxonomy (NCBI): domain Eukaryota; kingdom Metazoa; phylum Chordata; class Actinopteri; order Cypriniformes; family Xenocyprididae; genus Chanodichthys; species Chanodichthys erythropterus. The sequence continues at coordinate 6,389,086 of NC_090240.1, read as the reverse complement.
TAGATTGTGTTGTCCCTTATCAGTGCAAAATTATCACAAATTAAAAAGGATTCATGCCAATATTGTCCAAAACCCCACTTTTCTAGGGCGTTTCCAAACTTTTGGAGGGCAGTGTATGTATATATATATATATATATATATATATATATACACAATTTTTTTGTTTTCAGTGTAAGTCTTCTACATTGTTTCAATGAATCGGTTGATCCAGATCGCAAAACCGTTCTGAATGAATCATGAAACATTTGCACCATTTTTCGAAGCTTGAAAGTTTCCATTCATTGTAATTGCATGGAAAAGGGCAACCAGCTAATTTTTTTCAATATATTTTTGTATTGCATAAAGAATGAACAAAAGTGCATGGGTTTGAAACAAGAATATTATTATTTATTTATTTATTCTGATGAATTGTTTCTCAAACAGAGCAGATCAGAAGAAACCAGCCCTTATAAAGCCATCAAACAATTGAAAACAAATGACTTGATTTGTTTTTTTCTTATATCTGGCTTATCGCATAAAGTGTGGTGGGAGTGGGGAGAGAAAGAGAGCAAGAAATATCTGCAAACCAGAAATGTCTTTTTTTGGAGTTGTGTGTCGTAATACTCCTTTTGAGTATGGTGATGCTCACATTTTCCATTTTGCAAGCTGGCAGACGGACTAGCTGGCTCTCAAAGGGGGGGATGAAGGGATGAGGGGAAAGAGAGGATTAAAGAGGTTGTGTATAAATACTTCAGCATGAGCCAGATCCTGTAAATGTTACAGTTTGTGGAGTTATGGGATCAGGGTGAAGCCCACAGCTGCATGAAGCAGTCTCAGTCTGTTACTTCATAGTATATATGAGTTATAGAGCTCATATGTGCTGAATGCATGGAGAATTGAGCAACCCTGCAGCGTGAACACTTTAACCGAACGCAGTTTCACATGCCTTTGATGTGCAGTGAAGGTACAGTTGTCCTGATGCACTAATACAGCTTAACCAAATCCTCATTCAACCATTGTAAGAGAATTGACTAAATTGTTCTCAGATCTTAAATAGTGTAAAGGATGAGCTCTGCCAGCAATGCCAGTCAGGGTGTGAATTCCAGGAGTGTCTGAACCCTCAATTAAGGCTTGAACCCCCCCAAGGAAACCAATATAAAAGAGCTTTAAAAAGTTAATATGCTAAGAATAAACTGAAGCATGGAAGTGCAGGTGCCCAGCCAAAATAGAAAGGTAAATATAGAAAAAAAGTTGGCACATTATATATTTATTATAATCCCACCTTGGTGATGTTTTGAAGCCCACAACTCTTCATCAGACCAAAAAAGACAACCCTTGTAATAAAACAAACTGTAATAATCCTTTAATTCAAAATCACATGGCCAACAGAAAGTTGTCTGCATCCAAAGAATATTCCACAGTGAATTCACATAATGTGAAATTAAATTAAACACCAGCTAATAATATTAATAATATCTACCATGATACCCTCTACCAAAATTTCTTATTATCATAATTGTAATATTATTGGTAGAGGGTATATATTTATGAGCAATATCACACTCGTAGCAATGCAATATCAGCGATATGTGATATGCAATATTGCGTTTATACAACAGTATAACGGAACAAGTGTGTAAATAAATAAGAAACAACAATGGATTGTCTTTAAAAACCCTCTTTTGTGAGGAAATACTTCCTTCCGCCACGGATTCAAATCTCAAGTTTACAGTTTAGCACTTGAGCCTAAGAATCCGTTACTAATTCTAAAACGTCACTTTAGAACTAGTAACGAAGGAACGTTGAGTCGCTTCATTGAAACTCATTGTAATATGTAGAGTAGAGTATTATGAGAGAGAGATTGACTAAATGAGTGCATTACTTGCATCTAGCCGATATTCTTCAGGTCAATCATAATCACAAAATCAGTTAGAATGTCCACAGAAGAAAGCAATTTCTTTGTCTTTGTTCTTTTAACATTTAAGACATTCCCGTGACAGCGCTAATCAATGCATTTGTCAGTTGTGTCTCGTAGGATGTTGTTTAAAGTAAAAACAACGTCCTTGTTTCCTTGTTTCAGTCCATTTCAATATAAAAGTCTTTGTATATATTATAACAATGTATATATTATAACTTTATAAGACAATTTCAAAAATTACCCATCTCCATCGAGATTTGTTGTACTGTATTTGCAAAACTACTGTGCTGGTGAGCGTTGTAGTCGTTGTAGTCCAGAGCTGCGCTTGGAGTATTTACGACAGTGTGATTCACTGAAGGAATCTGTAGGGGGAGCTTCGCAAATCTTACTGAGTTCCGCTTTAATAGTTATAGTAAGATAATAACAATAAAAATTAAAATAAATAATAATAAAAAAAACCTATAGAGTTATATGTTTGGGAACAGTTCTTTTAACCCTAATTGATGGAGTGTATAGCTTTATTTTCTTAAACAACCATGTAGGAAGTCATGGCCATATTCCAGGATGACAATGTCAAGATTCAAAAACTGTTCCCAAACTTATAACATGCTAGAAACAGCAATTATGCTGTATAATAACAGCATAGAACTGTCAATATTTGTCACTTCGTATTCTTTTTCTATATTCTAATGTAATAGACAAAAAAAAGAGTTTAAATAGACTTTAAATTGATTGAAACAATTTGGATTACACAAGACGAACCTCAAAAAGTGATTGTATAATTGACACATGAGTTTGATCTCAATAAAATGGTGGGCTAGCATCTGTTCTCTTCAGCATGCTTGTATTTGTGTTGAAGAGGCTGTTCTCATTAATGTGATTGAGTGTTATTTTTACTAGCAGGATGGAATGTGCGCAGCAGCATCAGCGCTGCCTTACATGGTTTACTGTGGTGAAAGTGTGCACTCTCTTTCTCTCTGTAGACACAGTGAGTGAGCTCAGGGCCAGCAGGTGCCCATGGGTAATGATGCCCCCCGAGGACTTTAAACCTCCAGTTTAACATGATTTACCCAAGTAGGACATGTTCTCGGAACAACACCCCTATTAACCGATAGGATTTGAGGGATAAGGATAGGGTTATAGGCTTGAACAACACTCTTATTAACCTTTCACTTCTCTCTGATTGTAGACTGAGAGTTGTTTCATAGGAATGTTGTTCCTGGAGCAACAAAGGATGCCAATCCAAAAAAAAATGTTGTTGTGCGTAATGATGACTTCAGATCCCAGAATGACCAGACATAAGAACAAGACCACATATCCACTAAATGCAGACTTCAGCTACCCCACATGATGTGACCACACAGAACTAAACAAGACCACCAGCACACACTGTGAATGTTTCAGATAGTTTTTTTGTTGTGGCTACATGTAAACACTTGAATAATACATCTTGCCTCACTTTGAGAAATCATAATGATTGCCAGTAAAACACAAACCAGCCACATATTACAACAGTTATTGTAAGTCAGTGCCGGAGGTCAAGCTGGTGAAGAGCAGTGGTCGGAGAGCAGGTCGGCGTGCTATAACCACATAAGGAGAGACTTCTCTGAAATACTGCATAAACATTCAGATGGACCCGTCTCTCTAGTGGCTTGGGGCCTTGCTCTCATCCTTCTGTTTATTTCCCTGTAAAAACACCACAGAATCATGCCAGAAAATAGCATATGCAGCTATGATCTGTGAAATACTCTCACTGTAACATATACTTCTACATAATTTTATATGTATTTCTTAAACTATATGGCCTCTTTTAGGTTGATTCCAAAACGTATTTTAAAGTCAACCTAAAAACAACTTTTTTCTTTTTTTACCATTCCTTAATCTTTCATCTACTTTTCATTAGTCATATTTGTTTAGATTTTGTTGTTTTACAGAATTTCAATCTTCATGAAGTATCCATAATAAAGTAAGGTTACATTTTATTTCGATGTTCCACTTTAGACATTCTACTAGCTATAAGTAACTTGTCTACTACTGTACATATCAACTAACTCTCATTAGAGTATTAGTAGACTGTAGTAGACTGTTAGGTTAGGGTTAGGCGTTAAGGTTCGGATTAGTAGAATAATTTAGTCAGTATAATGTCTGTTGAAAGCATCAAAATAAGTGTTAGCAGATATTAACCCTCTGGAGTCTGAGGCTGATTTGGGGTCCTGGAATAGTTTTGACATGCCCTGACATTTGTGCTTTTTTTAGTTGCATGTAAACATATAGTTTATAACAAATACAGTGGGTACGGAAAGTATTCAGACCCCCTTAAATTTTTCACTCTTTGTTATATTGCAGCCTTTTTCTAAAATCATTTAAGTTCATTTTTTCCCCTCATTAATGTACACACAACATCCCACATTGACAGAAAAATACAGAATTGTTGACGTTTTTGCAGATTTATTAAAAAAGAAAAACTGAAATATCACATGGTCCTAAGTATTCAGAGCCTTTGCTCAGTATTTAGTAGAAGCACCCTTTTGATCTAATACAGCCATGAGTCTTTATGGGAAAGTTTTTCACACCTGGATTTGGAGATCCTCTGCCATTCCTCCTTGCAGATCCTCTCAAGTTCTGTCAGGTTTGATGGTAAACATTGGTGGACAGCCATTTTTAGGTTTCTCCAGAGATGCTCAATTGGGTTTAAGTCAGGGCTCTGGCTGGGCCATTCAAGAACAGTCATGGAGTTGTTGTGAAGCCTCTCCTTCGTTATTTTAGCTGTGTGCTTAGGGTCATTATCTTGTTGGAAGGTAAACCTTCGGCCCAGTCTGAGGTCCTGAGCACTCTGGAGAAGGTTTTTGTCCAGGATATCCCTGTACTTGGCCGCATTCATCTTTCCCTCGATTGCAACCAGTCGTCCTGTCCCTGCAGCTGAAAAACACCCCACAGCATGATGCTGCCACCACCATGCTTCACTGATGGGACTGTATTGGACAGGTGATGAGCAGTGCCTGGTTTTCTCCACACATACCGCTTAGAATTAAGGCCAAAAAGTTCTAACTTGGTCTCATCAGACCAGAGAATCTTATTTCTCACCATCTTAGAAAACTCCATGCGGGCTTTCATGTGTCTTGCACTGAGGAGAGGCTTCCATCGGGCCACTCTGCCATAAAGCCCCGACTGGTGGAGGGCTGCAGTGATGGTTGACTTTCTACAACTTTTTCCCATCTCCTGACTGCATCTCTGGAGCTCAGCCACAGTGATCTTTGGGTTCTTCTTTACCTCTCTCACCAAGGCTCTTCTCCCCCGATAGCCTAGTTTGGCGAGACGGCCAGCTCTAGGAAGGGTTCTGGTTGTCCCAAATGTCTTCTATTTAAGGATTATGGAGGCCATTGTGCTCTTAGGAACCTTAAGTGCAGCAGAATTTTTTTTGTAACCTTGGCCAGATCTGTGCCTTGCCACAATTCTGTCTCTGAGCTCTTCAGGCAGTTCCTTTGACTTCATGATTCTCATTTGCTCTGACATGCACTGTGAGCTGTAAGGTCTTATAGACAGGTGTGTGGCTTTCCTAATCAAGTCCAATCAGTATAATCAAACACAGCTGATTGGACTGAGTGTCACAGCAAAGGGTCTGAATACTTAGGACCATGTGATATTTCAGTTTTTCTTTTTTAATAAATCTGCAAAAATGTCAACAATTCTGTGTTTTTCTGTCAATATGGGGTGCTGTGTGTACATTGAGGAAAAAAATGAACTTAAATGATTTTAGCAAATGACTGCAATATAACAAAGAGCGAAAAATTTAAGGGGGTCTGAATACTTTCCTTACCCACTGTATGTAAATGTTTGTATTTTTGAGAGAATTACTTATATGCATGTTTTTTTGGAAAAAAAAAAAAAGTCACTGAAATAAGGCCTCAACCATCATGTTCTCCAACCAATACTACTATGTAGGTCGTTTGTCACTTCCCTGAAATACGACCCATAGGAGTGTTTACTAAAGTTGCGCCCCTATCGACAACAGGACATTTTCATTTTAATGCATTGTTCCCTTTTATCTGCGTCCTATTTCGGATTTCGTGTAGCTCAATTGGCAGAGCATTGCAATAACAATATGCAATGATGTGATCATGCGATCGTGGGTTCGATCCCAGGGAACACGTGTGCTCATAAAGTGTAAATGCACTATAAATCACTTAGGGTAGGTTTAGGGATGGGGTGTTTGTAGTCGTTAATAAAAAAAAAATGAGTTTTGCTAAATGGAAATAGGAGAAATGGTGTAAAAAGTCCACACGTTGCATTTAAATGAACACGCATTTTGATTGGTAACGACAGTCATACGTCATTTCATGACGACACATGTAGAACGACACTGTCATTATTTTTACGCCAGCTAGAGGGCGCAGGACTTTAAAACATAAATATAGGTCATAATTGTCACCAATATGTCCTGTATTGTCTGCACCTGTTCTCGTTAGTCCTTGATTAGTTAACTTCCTCCTGTGCCTGTTTAACTCCCTGATTACTCTGTGTATTTGTACTCTCCGTTCTGTTCATCCTGTGTCGGTTATTGTATGTATCATGGCACGCCGTATGCTACCTGTTATTCTTCTAGTAAACTCGTATATGCTTCGTATCTTGCATCCCTCGCCTTCTTTACACAGAGGTACTGTAACAGAATAACCGACCCTCTAAAAGAGTATATTTAAAGATGCTGGACTCACCTGCATTGCACCTCCTTCTTTGCCCGGAAAATCGACGGTGGCTGGAGTATCTAGCTTTTTCGCTCCGGAGTGGTGGACTCCCTTTCATTACTCAAGAGCCTGAGGCATACGCTGTTCTAGTACCGGAGCCGGAGAAGATCAAAGCGCCGGAGCTTCGGCAGGCAGGTCAGTCCATCGCAGAGCCAGGAGCGGACATTGACCTTATAGATCTGTGGCTGGCGGATCCTATTCCCACCCTAGTTCCCACCCTTGTATCTTCAGTCTCTTCACCGGTTCCGTCCGGAGACCTTCTTCTGTCTTCTTCCAGTCCTGACATCCTGACCACACCTCCTTCGTTGGTTTCGGACAGTTTCATGGATCCGTCGGCTCCCCTGGCGTCATCAAGCTCCTTGGCTCTGCCACCGCCGCTAGTTCCGTGCGGCTTACTTGCCTCGCCTCGGTCCTCTCTAACACCAGCACGGCGTGAAAGAAAGTCGCCGGCCACGTATCGGGCCTCCGGGCCCACACCTTCCCCTCAGCCTGTCAACCTGTCACCTGCACCTTGCCTCGCCACTCCCTGGTCACTGCCACGGCTCGTCTACCAGGAGACTCCGCTGGGCTCCATAGGAACTCTAGGTCGGCCTGTGGTGGTCGACGCCCAGCTGCTGACACGGACTGCCGGTGTTCCGGCGAAGCCTACAACCTGCACCCCTACGTCATCATCGGACTCCTCCCTTCCTCTGGCTTCCCCATCGCCCGTTCTCGCCACATCGTCGCCCCTGTCAGCCAGATCCCCGTCAATGCCTCAGTCCCGGGAATCAGCGGCTGGTCTCCAGGCTTCCAGCGCTTCGGGTTCATCCTGGTCCGTCACCCTCTCTTCTAAGCCGGTTCCTACCTGCACCACGGTTCCGCCTCCGTGGTCCGGACCCTGGAGTTCACTCTACGCGTCACTCATGTTTCCACTCTGGCTCCTCCCACCTTCTGCTCCACCGTGGTCCATCGTGTCGCCGACGCCTCCACACCATCACCAGTGGTCACCAGCTACACGCCCCCCACCTAAGCCTCCGCCTCTTCTCCACACCCTCTTCTGTCATCATCACGGCGTGAGGACGCACCTATCCGAGGGGGGCGTAATGTCAGCAATATGTCCTGTATTGTCTGCACCTGTTCTCGTTAGTCCTTGATTAGTTAACTTCCTCCTGTGCCTGTTTAACTCCCTGATTACTCTGTGTATTTGAACTCTCCGTTCTGTTCATCCTGTGTCGGTTATTGTATGTATCATGGCATGCTGTATGCTACCTGTTATTCTTCTAGTAAACTCGTATATGCTTCGTATCTTGCATCCCTCGCCTTCTTTACACAAAGGTACTGTAACTATAATGAGGTGTTTGAAAAACTACCTATAGGGTGTTTTTTTTTTTTTTTTTTTGAGGACAGTCTCCTCAAAACACATACTAAATTTTTTTCACAAGACTTTTGGGAACTGTATATTTTAGCTCCACAAAAAAAAAACATTCTGCCTACTTGGATGCATAAACAGTTTTGATTTTAAATGTCTAAGACACTTTTTGTTTAGACAGGCTGTATGCAAAGAGATGTGAATCTTGATGAATAATGCTGTGATTCACACCTAAGGAGATTAAGACCCTGCCCCTAAAGAGCTGCATAATGAGCCATTCAGTCAGGAATGTGACTGAGTGAACTAAGAAAGAATGCAATGACAAAAGAAATATATCATTTTTTTGTTTGTAGTTTATTTAAAATATTGGTAACTATATAAATGAGAGTCAAAGACACATTTTGAGTACACAGTTATACCTGGAAATAAATACTGTTCAAAGATATATGTGAACTTCACTTACCTGGCATTTGGTGTTTCTGCACTGAAGAAAAAAATAGAAAAAGAATAAAAGACTTTCCTGCATCCAGTCAGTGATCTCAGTATATATGCATGCAGTCCAATGCGGGCCAATATCTGGTCACTATAATTCTCAAATCTGTGAGATAAAAGAAAAACCCTCTGTAAGCATGCTGATAACAGGATCATATCAGCTATTGTATTAATGTTAATATAATGTCCACTCTTAACAGAAAACATGATTTTTGTGATCTCATGCATGCACATATTATTGCACATCGTGTGAAAAAAAGTTTGTATAGGCCTATATTTTAAATTAAGTACTGGTCAAAAGATTGGATGCATTACTATTTATAATGTTTTTGAAAGAAGTCTCATGCTTATCAAGCCTGCATTTATTTGATCAAAAAATACAGAAAAAAACAGCAATACTGTGAAATTTTATCACAATTTGAAATAATGTTTTTCTATTTTGTTATACTTTAAAATATAATGTATTTCTGTGATGCAAAGCATCTAAACATTCATATTACCTCTATGGCATTTTATATATTATATATTTTTTATATTATAGAGGCTAAATGTTAATGTGCAGTTTAATACATTGCTAACACATTTTATTTCAGTATTTATTATGTATTTCAGTTGATTTCACTCATCTCAGTATAGCAGTATACCAATATGGCAATTTACTAATGTAAATTGTGTAGTAAACGAAACTGCACATCGATCTGCCCCATTAATGCACACAAAACTTACAGGATTCATATTTAAACAGTCTTTTTGCAGTTTAATATTCACATACACTATATCGCAATTAGTATAAAGAATAAAATTACTTAATTAAGAATAAAAAAACTTACCATTCACAATCATCGGCTTGATGAAGTTGATCCTCGAAATTGAATTGAAACTAGTCATGCTCTTCCTCTGAGGCAAATCCTTTTAAAATTATTCCTCACCGCATCTCAAAATGATGAAAAGTACATGAAACTGTCTAAGCTTGATGTGATTAGTATTCACTATGTCACAGTTCATTTTTTGAGGACTATCAGAATGGACTTTGTTCAGAGAGAGACGACAGATCATGCATCATGTCAGTTGTCTTTATTTTGCAAAACACACAACATGTTGTTTTTACTCTGAGTGTACACAAATAAAAAAGAAGACATTTCACAGATTAAAATGGTGTATAACTCTTAATTGTATGTCCAAAATTGACCGCGTACTTTGAGTCTCTTTCACGCTAATAAGAAAAAAAGCAAGGTGGTATCGCAGGCGCGACAGCCAGCTCAGGGGTTTTAAGCAGACAATCTACTAATACTGTAATGACGCCTATCTGACATGTAGTTGCAAATTTACTTAATTTGTATTATTACATATTAGGGGTGGGCAATCTTCCCAAAATTTCATATAACAATATTATAATAGCAGGTGTTTGCATTAGGCTTTAAGATGGAATGCATGGATCTAAACCAATGACATGCATCCGATTTCTTTCACAACTGTTTATTCACTTAAGACATAACTGACTGTCTTTATGTAAATACTCACCAAGAATGTCGTGATTTTACATATTTTTGTGTGTATTTGACCGTTTAGGCACACGCCTGAAACCCCAAGTATACTTTGCTCGTCCGTGTTCCGCTCCGTCTCGCAGCGCGCACAAAGAAAGCATGTGGTGATCAGTCTCTTTCGCAGTTTAATGCGCTATTAATAACTCTTTTTAAAATAAAGCATGTCCTACAGTAGACTGCATTTTATGATGGTCACATGATTTGACTGATGTGAACGTTGTTTAGGCTTTTAAGGAGGGGTGAAAGCACATCGCTTTAAAGGAAAAGAACAATTGCTCACAATGATCATTTTATCTTGATTATCAGGTTTTCAAACTAAAATTTGATTCATTACACAGCCCTTCTGCTGTTGAATTGTTTTTCAAATGCATCACCACACATGAAAGACGCATAATATAATTTGGCCAGTCAGCACAGCCATCTATTAAGCAGTCTATATTTTAACATTATTACTTGGATATAAAATATCAAAATCTCTACGATTCACTTGAAAAGTAGATTGCGAATGTCTTCAAGATCGATCACAATATAAACTCCTCAGATTTTCCACCTCATTGCATATAAAATGTTAATCCAAACAATTAGTAAATTTTTATTAATGTATTAATTTAGTAATCATCATATTAGTAGTGTATATTGTTAACAAAGAGACAATTATGTCAGAGCTTAAATGGAATATGAGACACATGATGTGAACACTTTTATTGTGCTTCTATTTAAATCAAGCCAATTTTGTAGTAAAACTTAAAATATTATTTAGTTATGTGTATTTATGATACATAAATTGGTAGTAATTTCAACCACGTTCATTTTCATCATAGAATGTTGGTAGACATTATTTGAGATGTAATGCAAACCCTTGTGAAAAGAAGTATACTTTAGCATGCTTTTGAAAAGAGTACTTATGTAAATAATATACTTCAAAATAATATACTTAAGTGCAAGATGAATGTAATGAACTTAATTGCATGTTATCTGCAGTTAATTGAAAATGTTTATACTTTAAATATATATTAAATGCATTTAGCTGAACCTTTTGAACTTTTTGAGGGATAGTTCACCCAAAAATGAAAATTTGATGTTTATCTGCTTACCCTCAGCGCATCCAAGATGTAGGTGACATTGTTTCTTCAGTAGAACACAAATTATGATTTTTAACTCCAACCGCTGCCGTCTGTCAGTCAAATAATGCGAGTGGATGGGAACTTGAACAATAAGAATCGAAAAAACATGCACAGACAAATCCAAATTAAACTCTGTGGCTCGTGACGACACATTGATGTCTTAAGACACTAAACGATTGTTTTTTGTGAGAAACCGAACAGTATTTATATCATTTTTACCTCTAAAACACCATTATGTCCAGCTGCGTTCAGCACTCGTTCAGTGAGGTCTGATCGCGTTCTGACAGTGGAAGTATATGCGCGAGACATCACTGCCGTTGTCAGAGTGCGATCAGACCTCACTAAGCGAGTGCTGAACGCAGTTGGACATAGTGGTGTATTAGAGGTAAAAAATTATATAAATACTGTTCGGTTTCTCGCACAAACTGATCATTTCGTGTCTTAGGACATCAATGTGTCATCACGAGCCGCAGGGTTTAATTTGGACTTTTCGACTCTTATTGATTCAAGTTCCCATCCACTCGCATTATTTGACTGACAGACGGCAGCGGTTGGAGTTAAAAATCATCTTTTGTGTTCTACTGAAGAAACAAAGTCACCTACATCTTGGATGCCCTGGGGGTAAGCAGATATACATCAAATTTTCATTTTTGGGTGAAATATCCCTTTAAGTAGGACTTAAGTTCATTTTTTTACCTTGTCATTTCATAATTACTTCTATCTACTTTTTTTTTTTTTTATATATATATAGTGTACTGCTGAATGTACTGACAAACATTTACGGTGTCCTGTATTTAAATATATTTGTAATTACACATTTGTAATGCTTAAGTTACAATTTAGTACATTTAAATTTAGTAAATGTACAGTTTATTATAATATTATGTTATAGTCTGTTAGTCAACACATCAATGTAAATGTATTTATTTAAAGCACAACAAAAGTTTATTAAAACATGATGATTTGAAATGTATTTTTAATTTGACATTACTACAAAGTGCACTTTTAAAAAGTGTTAAGTTTGTTAAGAAACATAGTCATGAAAGTGAACTCTCTTTAAGTTCATGTGGTGTTTTATTTCATTAATATATTATCTGCAAGTACATTAAAAATATAGATATGCAATTAAGTGCACTTCTTTTTCAGGAATGAACATGACTGTCGGAAAAAAATACAAAAATGACAATTCTCTGGTGAGGTTGTGTACTTATACACTGCTGGACAAATTAAACTAATAAGAGTGTGAAAAGTGTCTCAAAGTTCCTGTAGTCACAGAACAATCTCATTTAACAGATCTCATTTACTGTAATTAGTTTTGTGAGTACATGAAAAGCTCTTCTTTTTCTCTGCCAAACCTTGTCTGGCTGTAGTGACTGATTCTGCATGTCCTTTTTTGGTGTTGTTCAGAGGTCCCCTTCAGACAGTGGAGACAGTGGACTGTTATTCCTCTCTGATGCATAATCAAGTGTGCTGCACAGTGTCCAAACAGGATGTGCTGTCTTTAGCAGAGGAACAGAGAGAGATCTTTCTCTGCCTTTCCTCCTTTAGCTTTCTCTCTGGACTCAACAGCCTTAAATCTGAAGCAAAGAGAACATATTACCAGACCCGCGTGGAATCTGCACCCGCCGAGCAGCTTGACTGTAGTTTAACTGCTTTAAATTACGAGTGGCTTGTAGCCTCCCATCTTTGTTATGGATGTTTCTGCTTGGACTGTCAGACCTTCACATGAGTCATTTACCATCTATGCACATACTCAATTAGGATGAAAGGTCATCTAAACACTGATGCTGGATGGTGTGGTTTACAATATGTATCTACGTACAAACATGTAACCAAAATGGAAGTCTATTAAATATTCTTTCAGAAGATTTACTGTCCACAGGATTAGCTCCCATCAAATACAAACTGATTTATATGCTTGTACAAGGAAAATAAATCTTTATCTTATAAAAATTAGCAACAATTTTTTACAATAGAACATTTATTAGAGAACAAAACCTCCTGAAATTAACTGTTGTGCTGTCATTGCTAACTGTAGTTGGTGTGATTTTAACTGAGAGGAAGTGGGTGTAATAAAAAAAAAAACATTTTGTGACATAATGTCATTTTTATGTAGACACACATGCACAAGTTTGCAACTGCATGGAATCATACTCTTGCTCCAGGCTTTTGCATGACAGACTCCCATTGACAGACTAAGAAGTTTAGCAGACTCAGTTTGACCTGCTGTTGCAGCTCAATTATATCACATTCAATCACAATTAAAAACTTCTGTTTGCACACCAAGGTACTGTTTATGTATCACCCAATCACTGTGATCTGATCAGGCAACACTAAGTGTAATCTACTGTACTTTACACTTACAGTATGTTACAGCAAAAATACCCTAAATGCACTAAAATAAAACTTGAGTTAACTAATTTCATTTGCAGAAACTGACTGCCTTAAATCGGCCAACTGCAGTACACTAAAAATAAAAAATAAATAAATAGATGTATTATTACCTGTTAAATAAAGCAACATGCAGCATAACATCAGTGTTTCTTAATCTTGTCCTGGACTGAAGCACAGGCTCTACTCTTCAGCACAATGGTGGCCCACGAAACTCAATTTTACTGTGAACTACTGGCAACAGTGTTGCCAGTATAACTGTTTTTAATATACAGTTTATTACTGTTAAAATACATTTCGTGGGTGTGTCTTTTTAACTTACACCTTTAACCATTTAACACAGGAAACTACAACTGACTTCCAACCATTAAACCTTATTATACCTATTACTAACCAGTTTGACTTTATTTCTGTCATACATCTACAGAAGTTCTTATTGAGAATTAACAGAAGTTTAGATGTTGATTTTTAATTGAAAATGTTTGTTTTGATGTCACCATTATGGAGACCAGTGTTTACTTAAGTTTACTTAAGTTAACATCACATTTTTTCTCCTCTTTCTCTTCTCTGGCTGCTTTAACTGTGTTAAAGTCCAAACAGGGCAAACATTGATCACCATAATGATAACTAAAAATATTATTATTTAAAATAAAACATTAACATCTAAATAAAACACCAGCATCTACATATCTGTTAATTCTCAACAAGAACTTTATATTTATGAAAGAAATAATGTCAAACTGATTTGTAAACTGGTTTCACACTCAGCGTGGCTGGAAGACAGTAGTTCTTGTGTTTCTGCCAATCTCTTTTTTTTTCTGTTCTTGTTTCTCTGTCCTTCAGTGATTCTGCTTGTAAGATGTTTATCAGTATCTTAATTCACTTGTTTTCAGTCACTCTAAGTGGACTATATTAGTGAACTAATGTAGGTAATAGTGAATTAAGGTATAGTGTGGATTTGGAACACAGCCTCTGAGTGTCGACTTTGAGCGCTGTTAATCACAGTATGTTCCTGTAGGCTATTTTCTCTAAAACAACAAATATTTCCCAGAATGCATTTTTTTTTCCTTCTGTGGTATGTTTCATGTTACTGTCAGAATTTGGCTTTTTTTTTTTACCGCAAGGGTTTACAGTGTATTACTGAAATAAAAGGCCACTTAAGTGAACTTAAAGAGAGTCAATTTTCACGACTGTTTCTTAACACATTAAGTACACTTTTAAAAAGTGCACTTTGTAATAATAATAATAATAATAATGTCAACTATACCGTAAAAACAAATTTGTTCAGTTTACTTAATTCAATTATGAATGAATAAATGAATGAATGAGGCATTTATATAGCGCTTTCATATGTACAACTGTACACCCAAAGCGCTTTCCAATCATATCAGGGGTCTCTCCTCATCCACCACCAGTGTGCAGCATCCACTTGGATGATGCGACGGCAGCCACAGTACGCTCACCACACACCAGCTGAAGGTGGAGAGGAGAGAGAGTGAAAGAGCCAATTCAATGCATGGGGATTATTAAGATGATTATTAACCATGATTAGTATGGGCCTATGGAGGGAATTTGGCCAGGACACCGGGGTTACACCCTTACTCTTTACGAGAAGTGCCATGGGATTTTTAATGACCACAGAGAGTCAGGTGTCCCCGTCACTATACTGGGGCATTAGGACCCACACAGACCACAGGGTGAGCACCCCCTGCTGGCCTTACTAACACCTCTTCCAGCAGCTACCTGGTTTTCCCAGGAGGTCTCCCATCCAGGTACTAACCAGGCTCAGCCCTGCTTAGCTTCAGTGGGCAACCGGTCTTGGGCTACAGGGTGATATGGCAAACTTGTTTCCTTAATTCAATTAAGTAAGCTTAACTTAATTGTATCAAGTTGATCCTACTTAAACCATTTATATCTGTGATCGGAGGAAGTGTACTCCCAGAGTGCATTGTGGCATGAATAAAGTAATTGCTTTGTTTTACTGTTTGTGGCTATTTTACAATTGTATTTGCTGTCTTGTGTCAGTATTACCCCAACAATGACAGCAAATAAAATTGTAATGGTCTTATTAATTAAAACAAAAATAAAAAAACAAAAAAAACTGTTACCATTTGTTGTGTTTTGCATATTGAATATTGATGTCATGGTTGATTGCAAGGCACTGGCTCAATAGAGAGGAACCAACCACCTTAAAAGTTTGATGTTTCACAATATTATAGGGTTTATGAAATACATGTTAGCTATACAATCTAATAAACCAAAATTCAACATGGTCTAAAATAGTTATTGATTTAGTGCCAATTTAAACTTTTTAAAAGCAATCTATTTAATATGCCTCTACCTTTGAAACCACAAATAACTGTTTTCAAATCGATTTGAAGAGAGTTGTAATAAAATAAATGAAGTTCTAAGTGATCAACCAAAAGGAACACTTATCTCTAAAATGGTGAAAAAAAAAAAAAAAAAAAAAAAAAAGGAAATAATTTATGGTCAACCTACCAAGTTCTAGCAAAAGTTTTAGTTGTATTGATAATTGAACATTCAAGATCACTATGAGAAAATGAGTCAATGCAACTACAGTAAGATAACTGCAGAAGTGGAGGAAATAAGTGAAAAATCTATTAAGAATTGCCCCACCTCAAAAACCTTTTGCCCAGCCTGAATTTTTTATTTTATTTTATTATTATTATTTTTTTTTTTTGCTTGACAAAATTGTACTCAAACCATCAAGTAATTTTAACTTGGGTTCTCTGAGTAACAAAGGCACAGCAAACAGTACCGATTACTAAATTGTTTTAAATTCAACAAATTCTTGGACATTAAGTAAAGTTAACTTAAAAGGGTTAGTTAGAACAACTGTTTTACAGCAGTCATTAGAGTATTAGTAGACTGTCTTCTTAATATCTGCTAACACTTTATTTTCATGCTCCTCCAAAAGACATTCACTGACTATAAGTAACTTTGCAAATACATCTTATTCTACAAATCCGAACACACAGTCTACTAATTACTTAGAGTTTGTTGACATGTAGTTGCAAATTAATGAAAGTAAGTTGACATGTAGTTGCAATGTTACTTGCAGTTAGTAGAATGTCTAAAGTGGACCATAGAAATAAAGTTTAACCAAGTTCTATCATTTACTCACCCTCATGTAATTCCAAACCCAACAGACTTTCTTTCATTTTCGAAACACAAATGAATATATTTTGTTCACACTTAAATTTAGGTTCCATTTCTTACTATTAACTATTATGACTTTTACCTCAATAGACTCTAATTACTGCTCAAAAAAAAAAAAAAAAAAAAAAACAGGACAAGATGTTAGAAGCTGTCTCTTGTACCAATAGGTGGTGAGCACTATTTCAACATTTAACTTATTGCTGGGAATGGTAGACAATCAACTGGTGGGGATTCTCAGAGTTGTGTGGGAGGTAAATCTTGGTCAGGGTAACAAGCTCCAATTAATGGTTAGTAAGGTAGTTGTTAAGTTTAGGTATTGGGTAGGATTAGATTAGGATGTTGAATATGGTCATACAGAATAAGGCATTAATATGATATAATAAACAGCCAATATCCTACTAATATACATGCTAATAAGCAACTAGTTAATAGTGAGAATTGGACCCTAAAGTGTTACCGTATGTTCTGGTACTTTTTTGTTAGTATAATGAGGTTTATCACCTTCTTATGTTAAATGGCAACTTCAGCATATTTAATCTAACTTTTTCTTTCTTTCTTTCTTTTTCTTTCTTTCTTTCTTTCTTTCTTTCTTTCTTTCTTTCTTTCTTTCTTTCTTTCTTTCTTTCTTTCTTTCTTTCTTTCTTTCTTTCTTTCTTTCTTTCTTTCTTTCTTTCTTTCTTTCTTTCTTTCTTTCTTTCTTTCTTTCTTTCTTTCTTTCTTTCTTTCTTTCCTTTGTAGCAAGAACGGGCATCAAGGTAAGCTTCTCTGTTCCTTGTCTAAAAACATTATTCTTTAATTTGCTTCTGTTTATTGATAGATAAATTCATAAAAATTGCTTACTTGATTGTTATTTATGAGCAGGTCAGACTCCAGTGGTGTGGAGTCTCCGTCAGACCGACTGTCATCTCGGACCAGCACCTACACGCGCCGAGAGAACAGACTCGCCTCTTTGAGCAAAACAGACGACGACTCTGCCAGCAAGGACTATAAGAAGGTCAGGTTAAGTTTGATTAATAAAATACTTATTGACATTCATTATATAAGATAATATTCCTAATATACTATCCCCAAAGACAAAGAAGTTATATGACGTACACCCTGCTTACAGTATCTGTCTAACTTTTATCTTACATCCAAATATAGTAAAATCAAAATAGTACATAATCTTAATGTGAATGTAGTTCCCTTTTAATAGTTAATAGCGTTCTGTGTTTATCCAGTGCAGACCATTAACGGTCTTCTGTTGACCAGCGACAGGAAAGCAGCTCCCAGTGGAGATGCTAATTTAGTCTCTTCTTGTTTGTTTCACTTTATCAGCTGTATGAGGATGCACTGGCCGAGAATGAGAAGCTGAAGTCTCGACTGGACGACAGCAAACAGGAGCTCACCAAAATCCGCTCACAGCTTGACAGAGTCACACAGGTGAGAGGACAATCCCAATAGATGGGGAGAGAGATTTTCAATGGCTTGAATCATCCAGTATGACCATCATCTGTCAAGAGGAGGGGCCTGTATTAAAAACAATAGCACATGCTGGCCCTCTGAATCCAGTCGGGCTCCAGAAGGTCTGGCTTTGTTAAAACTCACAGCATCTGTAAGGAATCACAATCTGTGAAAACACAATCATATATAGGTAGATTCTGGTCCAGCAGTAATTGCTTATTAAAACATTCAGCTTTTTTAAATATTTTACTTTGAATATGTATTTAAAATGCCTTTATTTTTTTTCCTTTACAGTTTTGTTTCTGTGTGCAGTTATTCTCTTTTGCTCATTAATCTTTCGTGAATGTGTTTCAGAGGCAGGACAGAATATCAGAGAGGTCCACTGTATTTGAATCAGAGAAAAGGGTATATATAAATATCATCGTTATATAATCGTTATTGACACTTTCTGAGGAATTTCAGCCTGTTATTTTAAGTGTTAAGATCTTGAACTGATATTCTTTTATGCTGTTCTCACAACACCTCAATAAACCATCTTTCCTAACTATTTTAAAATTCTTTAGTCTGCTTTGACTTCTTGATTTTAGCAACAATTTGATTTAATTTAATTATTTAATATAATTATACAAATATTTTATACCTATTTTATATTAAGTGTCTTTAACTACTATGTACTAACATTTAAATTAATAATTTGATACAATGCACTTATTGTGAACATACATTTTTTTTTTTTTTTTTACATTGTACATTGTATTTTAAAGGGGACATCAGATACAAAATTCACTTTTACATGGTGTTTGGACATAAATGTGTCTACACAACCACCCTAATGATAAAAATCCACCCAGTGTTTTTTTTTTTAATCCCCACATATCATAAGTACTTTGTCAGATCAAGCCATTCACAGATTCTTGGCAAAGTGATGTAAATTTGCATAGGCCCCTGCCACGAATCTTGATGGACACTGCCGTTTTAGCATAGACCCACGCTGAATGAGCTGTAAACAGTCCGCCATTGTTTCGACACCGTGCAGGTGTAGACAAGAATGTCTCCTAAGCAACTGAGGCGTTTTGTTAATGGATATAAGAATAAACATAGCAGTCGTCCTTTACTCTCGACAACTGAGCCGCTGATGACGCAGTGGGTTCATTTTGTTTTTGTTACCTATATGCATTTATGTCTGTGCTAAAAAGTTTATGTTTTGCTAAAAAGTTCCTGAAGGATGGATCAGTACCTCCAGAAGACTTGAGTAACGTTCTAGTTTTTTTTTATGAATCTTTGCAAATCGCCTTTCCTAAAAATGTGCTAGTTAGCAAGTTCCACAACGAATGCGGCTAAAGTTAAAGGCCAGTTCACACCGCACAGATAAATGCAAACAAACGGCAACAAACACGTCTGTTGGAGTTTGTTGGATCAGGACGCAGCCCCCGAAATGAGACGCAGCTAGTGTGATACCCATGTGATACCCCTGTCGGCGTCTTTTGCCATTGGTCGGAGTTTGTTTTCACCCAACTGAACATGTTTAATCACCTTTTGTTGGGTTGGGGAATGTCTGAGCAGTGTGGTATGATTTTCCAACAAACTTTGACATAATCTAACCTGGCCATGAACTGTTGCCATGACGATGAGGCAAGTCCCTTGCAAAGACTGCTGTGTGATCGCGCCGGCGCCTCACACACATGCAACAAAGCACTGCAAATGTGACATCGCAGCTTGTTCATTATCAAAATAAATAATACAGTTGAACAAACATATATGTCGTAATTTCTATTTAGAAGCTTTATAATGTTGTTTAGAATGAAAAATGCATTAAGGTGATTGTCTTATTGCAAATTGTGTACATTTTATGTAAAGATAACATGGTAACACTACAATAAGGTATTAGTTAATGACTAACAAGTAATTTTCAAATGTACTGTATTTTAATTGTTTTTGAGCATTTATAACTGCATAAATAAGAATGGTTAGTTCAATGCAATACCTGCTAAATAGTGTTTACAGCCCGCCCACGGAAGATAGGGGTGGGGTGAACAGTAGCTCATTATCATTTAAAGGGACATGCCCCGAAACGGCTTGCTATGAACAGAGCTGTTTTTGACAAGATAAAAAGGGTGTTTTTTTTGTTTTTTTACACAAGCATTAAGACATTTTATTTAAAGTATTTTATAGACTTTTCATGAAGACCCTAAAGAATCATATTAACTTGTGAAAAATTGGCATCCGATGTCCCTTTAAAATGCCTGCATGCAATTAATTTCAGTAATCACAGTAATCACCCACTGTTACCGCCAAACCTGTCCTAACCCCATATCTCACCTCAATAGCAGCACAAGTGTTTTAGGTAACTTTATTTTACAGTGTTCCTGTTAGACATTACATGTAGTTAATTACAAAAAAATTTTGCATAATTACTTGCAACTAACCCTAAACCAAACCTACCCTAACCTAAACTCTATGTACAGTAGTTAATTATTATTACTTATTATAATTATACAAGTAGATCTTGAATTGTGCTATTGGACATTGTTGATATTTGAAATCAACCCAAACAAACCCACCTCTCTCTTCATTGCTCCACCTCCAAAACTCACACTCCAATCCTAATTACCCTGCTCCAAGTTGGTCTTGAACCCTGGCACGATCGCTGCTGGCATGTGAGGTGAATGCACTATCAATGACGCTAAGCACTGCATTCTCTAGTGATCGTCAGTGTGCAGTGCTATACCTGTACAGTTCTCACTATCTAGCCACTGTTACACACGCAATGCGAGTAGATGTCTGTTTATCACAGCTGACATGGAACAAAATGCTTCACGAAAAATAAAGCACAGTTGATGAATGAACGACAAGGAAGCACAAAAAATTAACATACAGTACACATGAGTAAATACAAAGTGTTCGTTGTTAGTCGCAAGCAGCACAGCAGCTCTAGACAATCAAAACCCAGTGTACTCGCATAAATAGCGGGATTGCCTCTGCGTCTGTTTTCAGGCCTTCCCACTTAGCTCTATCCAGTGCTGGAAAGATATTCTAATATAAACGCGAGTCCTAAAGCGTTTTGCCCAGGCACCTTCATTCCAGTGATATTCTTTTGAGCTTTTTTGTATTGTGTCCCATTTCTTGTTCTGCAGTTTTTTTTTTTTCTTTTTTCTTATTTTCAATTCTCCCTCTTGCTCGTTCTCTCTCCTCGACCATTATACGTCCCCTAATGCTGATTGGTTAGACGTTTGTTGTTGGTATAAGCCCGACTAACTTCCAAACAGTGTATCTGAAATACTACTGAGTCCCCCTTTAAATATATAACTACAGTACATTGCAATACAACATGAACACATGGACATTGTACCTAACAATTAACTTTTATTAATGTAAGAACATAGTAGTTAATGACACCCAATATAAAGTGATTTTTTTTATAATATAAAAATACTGAAAAATACAAACTCTTATTTGGTTCTATTTATTGAATTTTGAAAATTGTAATATGATTATTTTGTCTGCTTGTGTAGGAAAAGGAAGCATTGGAGAAGAAGGTTTCAGACATGGAAGAAGAATTAAAGGTAAAAGGAAAATGTCTATTAAATGTGGCTTTGCTGTATCATTCTGAGCCTGAGTTGTGGTGACTTTCGAGAGCATGTTATCCTCAAAATTTAGGACAGTTTGTTTGAATTAACTGATGAAAATTTTAGATTGCTTGTAGTTTAAGTTTAACAGCTAGTGTAACTACCATGCCTGTTTTAACCCATGTTAGCAAACTCTGCTGCCACCCTGCTCGCTACTAGCCACGGCCGTTGCGCTCTGCATCAGTACTGTCAGCGAAGCTCTGTAGCATCTCACAGCTGCAGCAGTACGTGGTGACCTAGTTCCAGCTACGCCGGGGCCAGACTGAATCCAGCACAGAGACACGGCGCGGCTTTTGTTCAGCATTCCAGTAGTAATTGCACATAGCTGGCATTTTGAGGGGCCAAGAAGAACACAGTGCCAAATATATGAAAGGCCAAATCAATGTGAGGCAGATGAGATTTCTGCGGGTGCTGTAGTCTGCCAGGCTCAGTGGGATAATTGATCCATGTCGCAATTGAGGATACAAGCTTTCTGGACTGTTTGGACTCCGATTAGTTCAAAGATGATTAGATTCGGCCAAGATATGCGGATGACAGTGTCATTTATATTGCAAATATGCAAACAGCTTTAGTTCTAGTACACCATGGAGGGATAAACTGTATTTATGCAGCTAGTCAAACACTGATGAGTAGGTCCAACAGACTCTGACTTCATTGAGCCTATCAACATTAGAAATGAGAAGCACTTGTATTTGTTTGATCAGTGATGTCACTGTTGCCCCAGCAGACGCCCTCAGTGAGGTTTCGCTACCAGTCCTGAGTTCATCCTCAGCTGGACTGGGTGAAAGAGGGGCAGATGGTGAGTGGTTTTGCCCCACGCGTGGTTGCCTGCTCACACACACACAACACACACCCATTACTCATGGCAGTACAACATGGTGTGGGTCATTTAGATCACTTAATGTCTCTCTTAGTCACACATTTGTATTCATACTCTCTTTTTTCTCTCCAAAGCTCTCAGAATAACTTGATCTCTTACTGTAATTCCTTGATAGCAGGCTTATTGTCCAATAAAGACAATAAGTCAAGTTACCTTTATACAATACAGATTTTTTCAAAGCAGGTTCACAATCATAAACAGGAAAATAACATAATCATTGATGCAAACTTCATTATATATTGGAGCTCTAAGCAGCTCTACAGAAGATAATAGTGTTGTTATTCAGGTCAATTCAGTTCAATGTTGATTCAGTTCAGTTCAATAAGTGTGTAAAGTTCATCAATTATGAAATTAGTTAATCTCAGCTATAAGCATCACTACAGAAGACAATAATGTTGTTATTCAGCTTAATTGACCCTTCGCCAGGAGTTTGATTGACAAGCGATCTAACGAATCATAACGCCGAATACGCCATTTTGTCCGACAAAGCAGTCAGGAGTTAGAAAATTACCCTCGGTGGACTTGAACTTGAAAAAACAACAGTAACTAAGGGGGGGGTGGGTCTTTGCAAAGGGTCAATTCAGTTTAATGTTGTTTCAATTCAATGACTGTCAATGTTGCAAAATTCATCAATTATTCAACAACTTCAATTCAGCTTTGAAGCAGAAAGCAATAGTATCATCATCCAGCTCAGTTCAGCTCAAGTTTTGTTCTAATCCAGAAGCATCAGTGCTGTCAAATCAATAATATTGTGGCATATTAACAAAGTCCCTTTAAGGCAAGTCATTTTACTCAGTGGCCATCTTTCTCATCTCATCTCGGGCAGCTATTTCAGTCATCCAAACTATTTTAGTCCTATTTCCTTGAATGGGAAAACATCAAATTCTCCAATGCTGTTCACTAAGCTTACGATTAAATTTCATTTTTGAAATCACCAATGAGATCTGACAACATCTGTCCCATAAATTTTGTTTCAAAATGCTCAAATCATGACAAAAAAACTGCATTTTTAAGGATGGACCAGCCAATGCGCATGTACAGTCCTTAGTGCATGTCTCATAACACTGACTCTTTCTGTAGCAACCAGGGCTGTGTTTCCCAAAAGCATTGTAAGCCTAAGTAGATCGTAGACCATTGCCAACAATGGTCTCTACGATCAACTTAGCTCAAGATGCTTGGGAAACACAGCCCAGAGATTCTAACGGCAATCAGCGATTGGCTCTTTTATTTAGAAGGTAGGATTAATTCTGCCATATTGCACTTTGCACATTCTCCCATTCATAGTAATGAGTGCACCGTCTTTTTATATCTAAAGTCTTTGATATTAAGAGTCCCTAAGAGTCAGACGTTATGCAAATGCCTTAATAAACATACACATTTGATAGTTACTCTGTGCTATTTTTCTACTCTGTGCTCTGTACATGCCTACCTTTGTTTGTCAAAGCAATGTGAGCAATTTTAGAGAGTTAACCCATTCAAATACCTGACTACAGATGCTTTTTGTAGAGACAAAACAATGAAAGAGCTATGAACAGATGCTGGATACGTTGGTCATTTTCTGTTGGTTTTCATGCATTGGAGAAACTCAACGGCCTGATTCCAGAGCTGTAAGCTGTGAAACCACATTTGGAAACGGTGTCAAACCTCAGGGTTTCTCCACATGCTGGTTCAGGAAGTTTCTGAGGTTGACCACAGATGTCTCACGTCGCTCATTAATCTTCTTACTGCGCTGTGTGAAACTTTTATATAACAAAATAGTGGTGATTACTACTGTTTAAAAGCTGAAGACAGAACTTCCCTTAGTAAAAAGCTTGATTTGATTTCATGCATGTGCTTTGTGTCAGTGAGTTTATCCAACACAGATTTATGTTCTCACCTGATCGTCTTTGCATGCTTATATTTCTATTCACATTCTAAAGGCAACATGAAATACTCATTTTATTTTTGTAATGTGACTATTTGAGATTGAAACAAGATTCATATTCTAATACATTACATATGTACACACACACACACACACACACACATTATATATATATATATATATATATATATATATATATATATATATATATATATATATATATATATATATATATATATATACATACACTTTTTTTTTTTATTATTATTATTATTATTGAATTTTCTAGGGCTGCCCTTGACTGGAGATTTTTATAAATCATATAAATCGTAATAATGAGCCTTTAATGCCTAAGTAGCCTAATCAGCATTCAAGCGCATACATAAAGCTTGCTAATGATTAATGAAAAAATGCTGGGTTAAAAACAACCCAAATTGGGTTGAAAATGGACAAACCCAGTGATTGGGTTGTTTTAACCCAGCGGTAGGGTTAAATGTTTGCCCAACCTGCTGGGTAGTTTTATTTAACTCAACTATTGTTTAAAAATTACTGTATTGCTTAATTAAAATTAAACCAAAGTATGTTGGAAATGAACATTTATTAATGTTCAATGAATAATTATTAAACAATAAACATTTATTAAATTGCTTATTAATAAATGTATATTAATAAACTATTAAATTTATATTAATAAAATATTAAAGCTTATTAATAAACATTCACCTTTTGTCTATTATTGTTGTCTATGGTTTTTATTTTCCCAACTATTTTGGGTTCATTTTAAGCTAGCCATATAGCAATTTTTAAACAATA
Source organism: Chanodichthys erythropterus (assembly GCF_024489055.1). NCBI lineage: Eukaryota > Metazoa > Chordata > Actinopteri > Cypriniformes > Xenocyprididae > Chanodichthys > Chanodichthys erythropterus. Next base: position 6,363,742 of record NC_090240.1, on the reverse strand, counting down.
GTTGGTTTAAATAAAACTACCCAGCAGGTTGGGCAAACATTTAACCCAACCGCTGGGTTAAAACAACCCAATCGCTGGGTTTGTCCATTTTCAACCCAACTTGGGTTGTTTTTAACCCAGCATTTTTTAGAGTGTATGAATGCGTCGGGGAAAAACAGCTAGGAGACTGCTTTAACCTTTTAATAATTCGCCTATACGTTTCATATGGATAAAACAACCTGAGAATACTTGTTTTCCATTTGAATTGGTTCATTTAAAAGTAGACATTTCACTTTCTATAGATACATATTTCATGTCTGTGAGGCAAGTTTACATGGAGTTTTGGTTCTTTTTTGCCTTGCTCAAGTTAAAAGAGAGAGACATCACAAATCACACCTTGTTTGCTTTTTTATTATTTTACAAAAGCACAATGTATTGTTGTCATTGTGAGTGAGATTATCTGTATGACCAAAAATGATGGAGTATTTTAAGAGCAAGTGATCGTGCCGGCATCTCCATGTTAGCTGTCATATAGTAAGTGTGCTACTATTTAGCTTTTACACTCTGCACAAACACTTGAATAGCCCACATTTTTCTAGGTTAACGTTAAAGCGAGCAGCCATGTCAAGTTGCTACTACTTGCTACTACTGTTTTATGCGATAAGCCATATTTGAGGTTGATGAATGAGCATTTGGATGTCGTGCCCGATGTATATTTACCACACAGACCAGCTATTAATGATCTGTCCATCACAGACTGTGTGACTTCACCAATTCCTGTAGATTTTTTTTCCATGACTAAATGACTAATAAAATTTTGGTCGACTAAGCCTCTTTTCGTTGACTAACGGTAAGTCGACTATTAGGGGGCAGCCCTAGAAATTTCCTTAAGAAATGTAGGGCGGGGCTTGATTTAATCCATTGGGAATTGAGTGGATCACACACACACAAAAAAAGCTTGATTGGATCATAAAGCTCAAAAAGATGGTCTGAGGGGAGAGAAAATGGTGGTGCATTGGGGCCCCTCACAACATTTCAAGCCAATCAGTTAAATGTGGCTATATAAAGCAGTTTACCAGATTAACACTTTCTGAATTACAGAAATATTTCATATATATTTCATATCATTATTTAATTTAATAATTAATTTTAAAATAATTTGACAATTTTATAATATTTTATAAACATTTTATATATTCAGCAATAAAAAAAATAGATAGCTAAATAGCCCAAAATAGTATCATTATCATAATCAGTGACATTACACACTATTTTACCCAGTGTACTTAATTAATTACACCTTATAAGAATGCTCATGTGACATCACTACATGTTGGCAGCCCTTAACATATGCAGTCCCTCCAGAATACCACTGGATTGAAGTCAGCTGAAAAGTCAGTTCAGAGGCAGAGCATCTTTTTGCATGTGTATAATGCACAATGCAGAATCACACACATTAAGGAATGTGTATTATTACAATTGATAGGGTTAAAGGATTAGTTCACTTTCAAATTACCCCAAGCTTTACTCAAGCTCAAGCCATCCTAGGTGTATATAACTTTCTTCTTTCTGATGAACATAATCTGAGAAATATAACTAAATATACTGACACATCCGAGCTTTATAATGGCAGTCAACAGGGTTCATGAGTATGAGCCGAAGAAACTACATCCATCCATCATAAACGTGTACTCCACATGGCTCCGGGGGGTTAATAATATCCTTCTGAAGCAAATCAATGCATTTGTGTAAAAAAATATCCATATCATATACTACAAGTTATGAAGTAAAATATCTAGCTTCCGCTAGACCGCCTTCCGTATTCAACATGGCGGAAGCTAGATATTTTACTTCATAACTTGTTAAATATACGTTTATGATTGATGGATGTGGATGGACTCGTGAACCCTGTTCACTGCCAATGTAAAGCTTGGATGTGTCAGGATATTTATTAATATTTCTCAGATTATGTTCGTCAGAAAGAAGAAAGTCATACACCTAGGATAGCTTGAGGGTGAAAGCTTGGGCTGATTTTGAACTAATCCTTTAAATTTGATTTCATGTTGACTTTGCTTCAACTAACTCAAGCACACTAATACTGTCCATTTTTTGTTCCCAAGCCATCTTTGATGTTCTCTCACACTCACTCTCGCTCTCATCATGTCTGGGCCTCTCTGTATCTCTAGACCCTTCCTGCTCTGGCTCGGCTGCAGGCTCTCCGCAGGGGGAATGCGCACCTCCTAGTGGAGAACAAAGCAATGCTGCGCACCCTTGCCCACCTCACTCAGACGGCCTCTCTCCCCGAGACGGAGGATCTCTAGTCCTCTGCTCGCTCTCTCTGTCCCTTCCTCCTTCCTGTTCTCTGCTGCACCCTGTAGTCCTCTTCCTCTGCCCCGCTGCTGTACACCTCTCAGGCAGGTCTCACTGTTTCATTTTTTTTGTTTTGTATTAGTAAAACTTTTTCATCCATTCTTTCTTTCTCGCTGTTTCTGTCCTGGGTCTGGGGAAGGGCAGCCCCTCACATTCCTTCTCCAGGCGGTGGCTTTGAAGATATTTATAGATCTTCCAAACCCATGACCAAACGCCTCTACACTCCAGCAATGTCCAAATCAATTCACAGCCTCTGTCGCTTCACATTCACAGTCTCTGTGAACACATAGACTCACTGGTTATAATTGACATTACAGAATATTGAATACATATATTACACACAGATAGCAATAAAAGGTTAATCAAAAAAATAGAAAAATATATATTTAAGTAAAATTACAAAAACAGAATAATGATAGAGTCGGTAACTCACTGGTTATATGTAACGCACTGGTTATAAATGTCATTACAGAATATTGAATGCCTATATTACACAGAGAAAACAATAAAAAAATGTAAATTTAAAAATTAAAATGATTTCAATTCATAAAATTACTTAAATATAATAATGAGCGACTACAACTACAAATTAATTATTATCAAAAATATTATGTTTTTCATGAATAAAATATATATTGAAAAAATCATCTGGTGAACTGATTTTCAACTAATAATGATTTGTATAGTTGTAGACAGCCGAGAGGGTGAAGACCACTGACATGGGACAGGCCAAAATCCTTATATGTTTGACTTTGGCTGGATTTAACCAATCGTTGAGATTTGCCGCTTGCAGTCAGGAAGGAGCTGAAAATGGAAATGTAAAGTCAGACGCTTTCTGCTTCATGTAGTGATGCTCATTCAAGTGTTTGCCTTCTTTATCACAGATGCAGTGGAACATCTGAAATATTTATCAAATACATAGACGTTCAGCCATTTCAGATGCTTTTATATAAAAACAAACACTTCATTCAATACTTTATGTACTTATGTGCTTATAACAGCACCTGTATGTACAACAGGGATGGACAACTCCGGTCCTGGAGGGCCAGTGTCCTGCAGAGTTTATCTCCAGCCCTGATAAAAACTCACTTGCCTATAACTTTATACTAATCCTAAATACCTTAATTAGCTGGTTCAGGTGTGTTTGATTAGGGTTGGAACTAAACTCTGCTGGATACTGGCCCTCCAGGACCGGAGTTGTCCATCCCTGATGTACAAGAATAAAGTTCAACATACACCTATACTATTTAAATACCAGTGAAGTGAGGTCTATATATTTTATTTTATCTTATTTTGAGAAACATAACACAACATTACGGTTACATGAGCTTTTACTGTTATAAACCATGGATTTGTGAACATTAGCGACTTTGAAAGTGTCAGACTAAACACAAAACACATGTGATCATTGTCATCTGTGAATCCGGCCAATCGTGAAACAGCTCTGTTGTCACCAGAGTCCATGTAGCCGAACTGCACAGAATGAGCCACCGCTCTTGAAACACGGTATTTTGATGGTATACATTACAGTGATGTATCAAGTCAGAATATTTTTTTAACTGGCATGCATCGCTTCAAGTCAGACAGTGACACACCTATTTTGTAAATATATGTTATGTAAATGTTAGATAATTATGTTAGATAATTTATCTTACATATCTAAAAGTTTTCTTTCCAAAGAAAGATGGGATTTGTGCCTTTATTGCTTAAAGCCAGCATGAACAAGAATAAATGTAGGGCGGAACATGATTTTGTCCATGGGGAATTGACTGGATGGTTGTGGTTTGCTATTGGTGGATCTCATGTGAGTGACAGGTTGCCCCACCCTCACGCCAGTAAACATGTCAGCAGAGATGTCACTGCAAGAGGAAGGGGAAGTTATTTTAATTAAAGATTATGAGGGGACATGAATAATAATAATAATAAAAAAGATAAATAATTTATAATAAATACTGCAAGATTCCATAAAAAATGTAAATTTTGATTTTATGATTTTGATTTTCAAATTGTATTCTATTCATGCTGAATGTCAGAACTGTCCACAGTGCTGTGAGCATCTGTGTGTGTGCTGGTTATTTCTAAAAGAGAGTTAGCACCAAAAAAAACACACACACAAAAAACTTGTTTTTGTATCCAATGGTTGGAAAGATGTGATATGAAGTCATGAGTGGCTGGGTTTGCTCTGTCGTTAAAGTTTTTGTAGTTCTGGCACTATTTTAGTCACTGCAGTAGGAGAAGGGGTCACACTTCTTTATGCATGAGCACACATTCACATGGCCGTGCTAACTGCCATTCCTTTATAAAGGTCAATTTGAAAATCATATGTTGTAGTGTTATGATCTAGCATTCAATGCATGTTTTATTACATATTTTTCCCACCTAAAAAATGTTTTACACCTAAATGAAAGCTTTTTACACATAAAACAAAATACAGTCATGTGAGATTATGAGATATGAGTGGTATACAAGAACTGTTTTATTCATCATAAAGTGTATCGTCATGTCATGGGCACCCCAATTTTGACATCACATTACCACTAAATATTTTTGAAGTTAATAATCAAAAGCGTTTTTTTCTCGTCTCTCATCAATCTCAGGTTTTGACAGAACTCAAGTCTGATAACCAGCGGCTGAAAGATGAGAATGGAGCCTTAATCAGAGTCATCAGTAAACTTTCCAAATGAGGACGACCGGGTGAAGAGGGAGGAGAAACACTGAACAGAGAGAGACCAAATCTGAGAACTTCACATTGACTTCAACCTGAACATTGTCATGCTGGGTAATGGTCTGTCATCTCTTACTCTTGGTGCGGCAGCTCCAAGGTTAAAGGGATAGTTCACCCAACAATGAAAATTCTGTCATCCTTTACTCACCCTCTTCTGTTGAACATAAAAGTAGATGTTTTGAGAAATGTATAAAGTGTTGTTTTTGTTAATACAATGGAATTCAGTGGTCACCAAAACTGTTTGGTTAACAACATTCTTCAAAATATCTTCTTTTGTGTTCCAGAGAAGAAAGAAAATAAGAAAGAAAATAACCACCTTCTTACAAAATACAGCTAAAACTTGCTTAAGATGGTAGCTGGATTTACATGTATTCTGCCTTAAGCTGGTTGAGGTGGTTGACCAGCTAGCTAGTAGAGCTGAGGTCAACCATCTTAAAGGTCTCGAAATATTCACAAGTTCTTTTCGTTCTTCGCTTAAGGGTAAAAAGAAGTTTGAAATACCTTTGGCATTGGGATGTTTGCTAACAGTATATCGCTACAATCTACCAATGCTAGTACAAAGTTGTTTACCACCCAGAGCAAACTTTTTCGGAAAGTTCACTTTGGCAAGCCCTTTTTAAACTCCCAAAATGAACTCCAAACAAACTTCACTTTGGCCTGGTTTTGTTTGCAATTACATCAAACCAGTTTGTTCTTCAATTTTTCTCGAAGTATACCAAGGCCTTAACTGACCTGGTTAGAGCTAATAATACATTTTTGCTGGTGGGGACCTGGGTAACGTTTCCCAAAAGCATCGTAAGCCTAAGTTGATCGCAGAACCATTGCCACTAATGGAGCTACGATCAACTTAGGCTTAGGATGCTTTTGGGAAACGCTACCCTGGTTGGTTAACAATGTTCCAAAGCACAACTTGAACTAGTTAACTGGTTTGACCTGGTGTTTACAGTAGGATACTCGAATAACACTGTAGCCACAGTATTGGTTCCTAAGAACTCCTTCAAAAACATCCAATGAATTGAATGTTTTCTCAGTGCCCTTTCTAAACTCTAAATGTTTCAAGATCAGTGTACAAAATGTTAAAATCCATCCATCCCTCCAGAATGAATGACCACACTGGTCCAGGCTGGTTTAAAGGTCTTAAAAATAAAGGTTCTTTATTGGCATCTATGGCTCCATGAAGAACCTTTAACAGCCATGAGACCTTTCCATTGCAAAAAAAAGTTATTTAGATTATTAAAGTCGTGCTGAAGGTCTTTTCTTTCTTATTATGACACATCTGAGTGTAATTGGTTTATTAAAAAATAGGAAATGTAGGATTGGTTCTGTGCATTGGTTGGTGATTAGATTTTGAGATGTGGGCGTTGCACTCAAAAGTGGAGGCAGATGAGCATGAGCTTGCAGGGGCGGGATATAAGCAGAAATTTATTATACAAGTTAGTGTTGTCAAAAAATATCGATATTTCGATACTTATCGATATAGAAATATCTGAAACAATTCCAATTCTCCTTTTCTGCACTTTTCTGTATTGATATACCGGCACCAGCTGCGCGTAGTGGTATGCACACAGTCGCCTCTCAAACAGCTCACTAGTAACAAATTGAGTTCTTTTTTGTGGCTTATTGCATTCAAATGTTCAAATACACACAAACATATTTAAAAGTGCCTGTCTTGCCAAGTATTCAGGTAAACAGTCAGTTTTGGAAAGTAAAAAGTTGGAAAAAAAAAATCAAGTTGTGTAACAGTATATTGGATCCGTGCATAAGCTCTTAAAGTGACAGCAGCCTAATAAACCTGCTGCTGTCTGTCATGTTGATCGAAGAACAAAAGACTAAGAGAAAATCACTCGCTGCTCCTGACTGAATAACTTTTGTAACTTTAATAATAAGCATTAATCTGCATGTAATTTTTACAATGAAGACTATCCAGCGTTATTTTACATTTGATTACTTTCAATTCTGTAATATTTCTTACCTGAATACTGTTAGACCCACCTGAAAAAAAACAAAAAACAAAAAAAACATAAAGCTGTTTATTTTATTTGTCTCATTATTAGATCGTATTTATTTGTGCTATAGTTTGCAGTTTGTTTACTTGTTATTTTATTACTGACTGTTTACTTGTCTTTTTCATAAGTTTAGTTCCGTTTCAAATAAAGCCTCCTTGTGCTTTGTAAACTATTGCAACAAAATTACCCAAATTATCAAAAGATTATGAGATAATAAAATATCTATATGGCAGTATATATGGCAGTTTTCCCAGTGGTATCGAAAATGGTATCGAATATCGGTATTTTTCAAGGTATCTTATTGAAATTGCAGTATCGTGACAATACTAGAAGTCCTGCATACATCACCAGAGAGAAGTCACTTTCATTTTCGCCCAGAAAGTCCAGTTATGACATTTTGATTAAACATTTCAAAGTTAAAATTTTAATAATAATAATAATAGTAATAATAAAATGAATTAAGTAATCTATTTAAAAAATAGTAGGGCGAATTTACTGCTGAAAAAAAGGGAAAGTATAAAAGTAGGGAAAGTTAAAAGTTGAATTGTTTAATGTAAGGTTCTATGGGCAACCGAAAATGGTTCTTCTGTGGCATTACTGCGAAAAACCCTATTTGGAACCTTTTCCAGATTGGTGTGAGTCCAGCATGAACATACTTTTCACCAGCAAAATTTAGTTTGTGAGGCTGGTGAAGCTGGTTGACTAGAAAACTCTTGCTGTTGAGAAGTCTTGTGGGAACACCAGCACACCAGTATCAGCACACCAGTAACACCAACTTTTCTGGCCTTTTCAGCATGGAAGAGCTGTACAAACTGCCATTCATTTAAAGAGTGTTTGATCATCAATCAAAACTAATTATCCTGAAGCAGGCGGCCTAATATGATCTTTAGAAGCTCTGCCAGAACATTGTAAAAGGAATGTTCCCACTGAGGAATGATGTCACTCTCCTTTAACTAAATTCATATCAATTCATCGGTCCTGTTTACTTTTACAATTGTAGTGTTTATATATGAACTGACGGGCTGAAGAATGGATAAATGGCACCATTATTGAATGTGTTTTATATTTATTTATGCCTTTTGTGTGTAATTAAGAGTATCTATATGGATAAAACAGAAAACATCACACCTAATATGCCTTTTTAAATGCTTTGTTTATTTTCACTGTCCACAGTTTTTAACCTGTAATCTTGAACCAAAGCTCACAGCACTTTGTTTATGATTGTGTTTGTTGTTTGCCTGTTATGATTATTAATAACACACTGTAAAAAACAGAAAATGTAGTCAAGTGCCTTTTTAGGTGCAGTGCTGCCCTCTGCCTGTCTGCATGATCATTACAGACATTTTTAATAGGTTCCACCACTTCACTCAAATGTATTTCCAGTGTTTGGTGTTCTTATGCACTTCTGAAAAAAATTATTAATTTATGTGCAATGTCAGGTATGCATTTAGATTTAAGTTCCATCAGCCATTTATCATCAGACCTCTATATATTCCATTTCCCTTACAAAAATAAATGAAGTAAATAAATTTAAGTAAAAATAATTTTCAAGTATACTATATGTATTAAGCATACAACTATCTATGTACTAGTAGTATAATTCATCTAACTTTTCTTTACTATTGCAACTACACTCCGAGTGAACTTGGTATACTGTTAGTGTATACCTATACACATGTACTTGCAGCATACAAACTGTTAAATTAGCAGTGAGAGTATACTTCAATGTGTGTAAATAGTGGGCTAGAAGTATATAACTAGTAAACCAACAGTGTACCTATAACGTTCATGTGTAGTACAGTTGCAATACTAAAACATTTTTAACATTTGCTATACTGTTACACTTGGGCCCGGTTTCACAGACAGGGCTTAGCCTAAACAAGGATTAGGCCTTAGTTCAATTAGGATATTTAAGTACCTTTTATAAACGTACACTAGAGAAAAAAAAAAAGAAAAAAAAAAAATACTGGTGTAGATCTTGAGACAAAACAATGGCACTGACATATTTTAATATATATCAGTATAAGTTGTGTTCAGTTAAAACAGCTCAAACATGCATTTTAGTCTAGGACTAGCTTAAGCCTTGTCTGTGAACTCCCTGTACAGTAGAGGGTGCCGCTCCAACAAAACTTTTCAGCTCTGCTGCTGTTCTGGATTGCAGAAGAATAGGAGCAGTAGAAAGTTTAACACTTATTTCAGCAAATAAAATACAAAAACACAAATGTGATGATTTTTGCTTATTTGTATGGTTGAATTGGACCAATGGAAGTCAGCATCAAATACAATGTTTTATAAAGTGTGATTAAATACATAAAATATATTTGTGTTATTAAAGATATTTAATTAGTGCAGATTTGCATAATATTCTGCGTTTGCATTTCACCGTTTTTATTCGTTCTGAGGAATACTGAATCTGTTCGTGAGATGAGTAATTCCTGCTCACATATAGTCTAGAACTACAATAACCATCATGTTTACCCACAATGCCTCTGCACTTATGACTCTCAACATGGGGACTAACGGTGCATTCCAAACAGCATATATCGCCCTCCGAAGGGCACTTCAGAGTGAAAACAATCATGGCCGCCATATTGAAGGGTCGTTTAAACCGAAGTGCTCAAAACTGGCCACTTCAAAGGGCCCTACGGAATGAAGGATTTCGAAGGGTACAACTGATGGACACTCCGGGCCCCCATGATCCTTTGCACAGGGAAGTTGTTTGACGTCACAGAGTTAGATTTGGTACATTATTATGTCAAAACGACATTGAAACATTTGAATGGACTGATAAAGGGAGCTGTAAAGTATTTTTGTTGAAGTACAAATTCATAGACACACTATACAAATATTTAAAGTAAAAGACCAGCAGTAGCTTATAATTACAGTAAATTAATGCGTATTAATACAAAGAGTACACCAGGGGAAAAAAGATGAAGACGCCTTCTTGATTGTCTCGTTAAGATGGCGCTGAAGTGCGTTCCCAAAAAAATAGTTTTTTGACCCATACACCCTTCATCCCTTCGAAGCTCTCACTCCAGAGGGTAAACCCTTTGAAGGGATTAGGGCATAGGGATGAGCCCTTCCGAATGGAATGCAGGGAAGGAGAGCTTTCAGTCAATAAATGGGACAACAAAGTAATCTACGTATACTTATTTGAAAAGTAACAGATATTTTGTTGTAAATTTAAAAGAAAATGTGTTACTTTACTTTATGCGTTACACTGCTTACAAGTACAGTAAACCATTAGTACACAGATATTACTATACTTACTACAAAAAATATACTTAAAAACTTGAAGTTTACTCCTTTTCTTGTAAGGGTTTTTGATGCCAGTACCACCTTTTATTAAATATCTGCATTCTTACAGATTGTCAGAGCTGTAATAGGTAAAAAAAAAAAAAAAAAAAAAAGGAATTCAATGTTAAATAACATACAACAACATTATAATCAGAATTAAGTGTAATTAAAAGGCCTTTATTTTCTTATTTGTTTCAGTACAGAGCTGGTAACACACATAATAAATCTGTAGAGCTATTTGGTTCCCTTGACGTCTTTACAAGGATTGCTGATGCTCATGTACTGTCCACTAGGGGGTTGTGGGAAGAGTCTGTGAGCAACGTTTTCTCAAAGTGTCCCATCAAGGGCTAAAGCATGCGATTGATCCACACTAGGCACGACAATACGGACATGAACACACGCACACACACGAGAACACCGAAACAGGTACAAACATAGTCTGAGGGCCAAACCCTCACAGTCTCCCACCGACAAAAAAAAAAAAAAAAAAAAAAAAAAAAAACCCACCACGGATAGAAAAAAAAAGAGCATTTTACAATTCCAGATAAGCAGAATGAAAAGTGCAGAATCAAATAAAACAAAATGGCAGGCTTTTGATTCTTTTTCCCCAGAACTTTGCTATGTGATTACGCCAAAGCAGACATGATAGCATCGGCTAGCATTCAAAATAATGGTGAAAACGTCTCTGTTATGGGCATTAATGCAGACTCTCATTGATTTGTATGACATAAAACAGTCACAGAGCGTTACATAGACAACTGAGCTGGTTTTGTAAGCTGATTTATACATGGAGAGCAAGATTAAGATGGATTTTTAAACTGCTCCCACATATCTTTGCTTGCAAGTAACAACTCTATGGTTGGCAATCAGGAATGTTTCAAACTAATGTTCATTGTGCATGCTGCCATATAGGCAGAATGGCAGTGCTTGAGTAATTCACAACAAATGATTATTTATTAAAGGGCCTATGCATTATTTTTAAAGTCACATACAATCACAATCAAACCTCAAGCAATGCTGATTGAAATTACTTGGAAAAGCTGAATTTCTACATCATTCTGCTGAATCTTCTTGTCCAAATTTCACGATACATTTTAGTTTTCCCATATCGAATTTGGGATTGTGAATTATAATTAAAATGGTAAAAACAAGAACTTTTACATCCTGCGATAAATGCATTTTCGTGGTTAGACAACCGTTCTAAACTTTGCCCTTTGAAAATGCATGTGTATGTGTACATATTGGAATGGCAACAACCACATGTGTATGTTCATACAGACGCCCCTTGCACACTTTGTGTTAAATCAAGGCATTTACAAAACTCAATAAAGACTGAAATCATCATAATAAACATCAATACAAATTGATAAGACACATTGTTAACAAAAAGACTGACTATTGCAAGTTAAACTGCCAATAATTCTTAACTTAGCACACTTTAGGAAACAGTGTGGCCCCGTAGCTTCACAGACTACATGGAATGTTGAGGAGGAACATCGGCCTATGAAAGGAGGACGTATTTTAGGATCATCTATATAGCTGAGCTGCAAAGATTTAGCTCAAGTCTTATGGCTTTATCTTAGTCACACTCGCACACACAAACTTACTGTTTATTGGCTAGTTAAACGCTGTTATTATGTAAAATATTCATAAAGAAAAGCTATTTAGAAAACAATGGGGACTCCAAGTTTTCTACAACACGATTGATACTATTGTGCTCCGGCAACTTTGTCGCCAAGGTAGGAATCAGTTGGTCCGAAAAAATCACGTAAAAATGACGTAAAGTCAGATAAAATGGCAGTAAACGTGACTTCTCTCATTGGCACTGACTGTGAAAAAGAAAAAAATCATAATAAAGTGTACATTTTTCGTAATGATTTTGTATGATCCAAAACTTTTTGACAGAGATACTCTGCTGATTACAGGATCCTACAGGATGGGGGGAAAATATACACTTGGAGCCCCCGCTGGAATTTTTTTTTTTTTTTTACTTCCCACAAACTTATTCTGACAAAGAGACATAGAAATATTACTCTGAAAAATAAAGAACTCATTTCAAATTAATGAATTAATGAATACATAAACATTTTGTTCCTTAACAATATTAGTAGACGGCAAGCATGCGGCTACGTTTTCATTCTATATTAGTTCACACAAAGCACTTAACATACAGTATTTGCTCATGATGTCCAGGCATGGATTGAATCTGAAAATGAATATTAGTCTAGTTTACTTCATATTCTCTCCAGTACCCACTCACAGAAAATAAATGCATATTTGATTTGATTAGAAAATATACACAGTATCTTATCCTCCTCCGTTTTGTTATTAAAATGACAAAGAACACCTACTTAGGTACACAATATATTTTTTTGCTTCATCTCTGAAACATGCGCATCTTTTTGTATTGTAACATGCAGTATCATAAAGTAGGAACTATGCATATATAGGTCAAACTACACGCCTATGGGTTTTGGGGAGGGGGTGTTAGTTGCAAGTTACGAGTTGTTTTTGTTTTTTGTGAACGTTCTTTGAAATAAGGGACATATTTGTGTAAGAGATTAAACCTGAAAAAATGACATTAACAGAGTAAACAAAGACAGTGATCCCTAAATGAGGTTTCGATACTAGCAGGAAAAACAAAAGCATGATAAACAAATAATCACACATTCATTAGACCTGCAAAAATGTCAAATGGCACTGTGAATGTGGATGAAAATACCTGCTATTGCAACTGAACGCAGCCTGTCAAAAGAGCTGCTTCTGTTTCATATAGGGAAACGTCACTGAAATGACTTTTAAATGAAGTCTCTGCAGTCTTCAGATATTTACATATCTGAATGGCACAAAATAGCTTCAACTGCAATTTTCTTTATTATATTCGTTTACAAAAAAAAAAAAAAAAAAAAAAAAAAAAAAACTAGGATAAAATAATTTGCCCCGCACTTAACCTCATCTGATGGCGGGAATATATTTAAAATATTTATTTGAAATATTTAAAACTTAAAGGGTTAGTTCACCCAAAAATGAAAATTCTGTCATTAATTACTCACACTCATGTTGTTCCACACCCGTAAGACCTTCGTTCATCTTCAGAACCAAATTTAAGATATTTTTGATGAAATCTGATGGCTCAGTGAGGCCTCCATTGCCACTGCCTCCACTGCTTAAAACAGTTCATGTGACTAGAGTGGTTCAACCTTAATGTTATGAAGTGACGAGAATACTTTGTATACGCCAAAATAAAAATAATAAAAAATAAATAACGACTTAATTCAACAATCTCTAGTGAAGGGAGATTTCAAAACAGCGCTTCATGAAGATTCAAAGCTTTATGAATCTTTTGTTTCAAATCAGTGGTCCGGAGAGTGCCAAAGTCATGTGATTTCAGTAAATGAGGCTTCTTTACATTATAAGTGTTTAGAAACATTTGGAAATTTCAATGGTTTACGTGACTTTGGCAGTCATGAAATCGACCATCACTAGATACTGTTATATCAAAAATATCTTAATTTGTGTTCCAAAGATGAATAAAGGACTTACAGGTGTGGGATGACATGAGGGTGAGTCATTAATGACAGAATTTTCATTTTTGTGTGAACTAACCCTTTAAAGACTTAAAGGAAATGCTCATCCAAAATGCAAATTCTGTAATCATTTACTTGTATGACTTTTTTCTGTGGAACAGAAAAGAACATACTTTGAAAAATGTCCATACAATGAAAGTCAATGGTGTCCGATCTTGTTTTGGACCCCATTGACTTTCACTGAATGGACAAAAACTGTCCTTAAAATATCTTCTTTTATGTTTTAGGTTTGGAAAAACGTGAGGGTGAGTAAATGATGACAGAATTTTTACTATTTGGTTAACTGTGAACATTTCTCTTCCTCGCACATAACTATTACGAGATTTCTTGGAATATAGAACATGAGCAGAATTGAGTTCTTTTGTGCTTTTATCATTTTTTCTGACAAATCTGTCCTCTTTCATTATTTACAAAAAGTCTCTGACAGTCTGCAATAAAATCCTTTGTGTTCTCAAAGGAAGACAAAATCATAGGGCTTTTGAATTTCATGATCACAGACTTCATTTTAACACTAAATGTAATTGGATAAAAACTACTACACTCATCCAATCTGATTGTGGCAGTAAAGTGATGTTTCCATGTTGCCTGGTGCAGGATAAAGCCTGGTAAAGTGACGTTTCCTTATGAGAGCGTGTTTTTAATGGGTCACAGCATGTACACAACAAAGTCTCACTCAAATCCACTCGTGGGTCTTTACGTGTAGCTTTTGGCCTGATTAAGTCTATACTCAATAAATTATGCTCCAAAAAAACGTCTTGATCCAAATCAAGTTTGCGAATTTGCTTAATTTTCATAATACTTAACAACTGAACCAATATCACAAGGTATAATTGCCAAAAGAGTTTCTCCAGGCAATATGAGGATAAAATACACAAAGATTTACTTCTGTGTCGGTCTTAAGCATATGATATTCTGAGATTCACATCCTCACACAATGACTCATACTGTAAGCCCTAAAGCAGCTTTCAGTTGATACAATTTCCCTTTTTAAACAAATGCAAACTCTGACAGCTCGAATCAAGAATGCGCCATCACAAAAGCACATATTGAGATTGATAGAGCAACATGTACAGAATGCAATTCCAGTAGTGCAAATAAGTTCAGTGGTTTGGTAAGATGTGCAGTAAATACACACATAACAGTACCCTCTATCAACTCTTCTCGTGAAACCATACAAACTTCTGGTTTAAACATTTGAGTATAACATGAAAACAAAAAGTGATGGAAGTTTTGAAAAGGAAAAGTTCACTCACTGTATGACTTACTTTCTTCCGTAGAAGACAAAAAGAGAAATTTTGAAGAATGTTCAAGCTGCTCTTTTCCACAAAATGAAAGTGAATGGTGACCAAATGTGCCAAGCAAGGTTTTTATAGATTTTTTTGAATAATGACTTGAACATCGGTATGTGAGATTTACTGGATTCACTGGGGTTCTGTACAGAACCCTTGTAACGGTTATGCTCTGTTATGTCCTGTTTTAATTTCATTTTCACTCTGTCTGCTCTGTTCCCTTTTTCCTCAGTTCCCTAGTTAGTTTCCTTATTTGTTAATTAGTACCCACATCTGTTCCATTTTATCTTCAATTCCTTTGTGTATTTAAGCCATGTAAATGTGTAATTGTGATTCTGATACTCCTGCGTGTTCTCATTGCTTATTAAAAGACTCTCTATTAATCTTTGATTTGTGCATGTTCATCTACATGTGACAACCCTAGGGTTCTTGACTATGTTTTGAAGAACCCTATATGCCCAAAAGATATATATATATATAATGAGAAATGTCTTAAGTAAGTGCATTATCCGTTCTTGCTTAATGGGTTATTTCAATATTTTCTACTGATAAAGTATGTTTACAAATTTAATTAATATTAAAAGTGAATCTAAATCCATAAATCGATCACATGATGGGAACCCCTAACAGGTTCTATATATGAATCACCTGACCTTTGAGGTTCTAGAACCTTTCTTCTATAGCTGTGTTCGAAATCGTGTACTGTTGAGTAGGTACTACATTTGAATTAAAATTTCCTGTTCTATGTTCTATATAATACAAATGCGTTTAGTATGAGTAAAATCCGGACGTACTACAACCGCCTTGTTGTTACTGTCACATGACCTACCAGTGTCAGTTACATCCCTTCATCTGTATACTCATGGGATAGTAAAGTGTCCTTTGCATGCACACTTCAGAATCTCACTGGAAGTAGTAAGTCATCCGGGTACTTTTCACCTACTGTTTTTTTTCGAATATTATGAATTCGGACATGCTACTCTGTTCGCATACTGTTTTTTCACGTATTATACAGTAGAGAAGTATTCGATTTCAGATGCAGAGAATGACTTCAGAAGACTTGGTATATAAATGGATGGATTTTTTTAAGCTGGATGGTCGCCATTGACTTCCATTGTATGAAGAGAGCAGCGTGAACATGCTTTGAAATGTCTCCTTTAGTGTTCCACTGCCGTAAGAAAGACAATGATGAATTCATTTGCATTTTTTTGTGAACTATTCCTGAAATGAGCGGATTCAGAACATCAAAAACACACAAAAACTAAAAAATAAAAGCAGATTGACTGGAACGAAGCATTGACTGGAACAAAAACACACCTTCATTTAAAGTGCTGAGGCAGAAGACATTTACAAGAAATCAACACAAAGAAACAAATATACCAATGCTAACAGGAAGACGTCCCTGGCAGCTAAGAATTGCTTATTTCGTGATGTTTCAAGGCTTGTCTCCTTTTTGTCAGGGTTTGGTAGGATGTTGGGCAGTGGAAGAAGCCAGCTGACAGCTGGAACCGAAGAATGGAAGAAGAGGTTGTTTTGCAGGCAGTGTAATCGACACCTGAAAGATACCTTCTGGTTGGGTCAGGAGCATCTAGTCCAATTATCTCCCCAGTTCCCATTTCCTCTAGTTTTTTTTTTTTTTTTTAGTTTTTTTTTATACTTATTCATAATGATAAACCATTCTTCAACTGTCCTTTCAGACTCAACAAATGTAACAGAACTGATTTCATCTAGATGACCAGAGAATCTAGAAGGAATGTGTTAAATTAGGCAGTGGAAGAGGCAGTGTTTTCTATCCCTGGTCCCCGATGGAAAACTTTGGAATGCTGTTGATCTGTTGGATATATGGGTGTGAATGTGAGCTTACATCACTTCTGTGAATAAACCTCAAGGATATACGGACCTATGAGCTCGGCCTGTCCTCAAAAACATCTGTAGAAAGTAGAAACAGTCTTGCTCATTACACCCTGATCCAATATCTCGTTTTTAGCTGATGATGAGGCCGAATCGTCTTCTTTAATACCTTTAGGCTGGTGGGCCATGGTTGTAATTCAGTGCTGACTGGGTAAGATGACATGTAGTGCATGTTGAAAAGTGGAAGGAAGGAAGGAAGGAGGTAAAGGAGATAGGGAAGGAAGAAGAACAGAATTACTTCTTGGCAGTGAGGGCTGCTAACGTGGCATCCACCTCCTCCTCAGGTTTGAGAGGATGCCACTGAGCGATGGGCCTGCGTGGGTTTGCCAGCATGTCGGACCAGTGCCGAAGCTCAGTGCCCTGCGCTTTGCTTCCCACCCAGATCTTCCCGATGGCGTCGTTCTTACCGATCTTATCATAGTCGAGCACCGTGATCACAGCTTGTATTTTCTAAGGAAAAACAGATATTGTGCTCAAAGTTTGAAGGAGCACAAAAAGAACTCTTGTGTTGAGTCGTGTAAAGCGTACCTGCATCTGGTCCTGTGGGATCTCAAAGCTGAAGGACTCATTGTAGTACGGGTTCAGTGTGTTCTTCTTCACTGTCGTCTTCTTCTTCTTCAGTCGCTTCCCGTTTTGCAAAAGATGAATCTTCACATACGGATCTGTAGAGATTTACCAGTGCCAGCTGTTATGCAAGTATATATGTTTCACTCGGCATCTTATGTTATGTATGTTGTTTACATATATGCTTAAAAGGTCTGCATTGTGCTTTCTACAGATGTGGACTTTTGATTGTGTGAGTTGGTGACACAAGTTTAAATAAAGCTAAACTAATTTAAATAATGAAAAAACTTGAACGAAAATTAGAAGTTTAAGTACTAAAATTACTAAAATTAAAGCTAAAAAATAAAGCTAAACAGAATTAAAAAAAAAAAAAAACTTAAAAATTACATGTATTTTTTTAAATATAAAAAAAACTTAAAAAACATAAAATTACTAAAACTTAAAAAATATAAATAATATAAAATATAAAAAAAATGCTAATAAAAATATGAATAAAGACTATAATAGTACTTTAATAATACTAAACCCTTAATATATACAGTATATGTAAAACATTGATTACAGGGACGCACGTCCTGATATCGCTTAGTTAGATGCGTTCCTGGGTCAACATATTTTGTTGATCCTGGAACAACATTCTAAGCTGAAAAATTAGTCTTAACCCTATTCTTACCCCTAAACCTAACCCTACCCATAAGTTATCCCAAAAATCAGAGGGAAATGATAGATGAATAACACTGATATAGAAGCACCAATTCATGACTTTAAGCCTAAACTTGACATAATCTGTAAACTTGTCCCTCAAATCGGATTGGTTGATTTGAATGTTGTTCCAGGATCAACAAAAATGTTGACCCAGGAACATGATGAACTCCGCAATATCAGGTTATGCTACAGGGACAGTCCCCCTGGATGAATAGTGCAAGCTCATGGATTGCATTTTGCGGGGGTTCAAACCTACAACCAACCAAGGGCTTAAACCATTACTCCACAGACACCATGAGTGCATCTCAATCAGCCCTCAAGTTCAGCAGTTAGGGCACTGATCAAGGAGTCGGCCATTTTAAGCTTTGTCTCATCCTTCCAGTGCACTGAAACGTTTGCTGTCTAAAAAGTCCCACAATGCATGTGATAACCAGGGAGCATCGATGCTCACTATGTTCCCTTAACGGAAGTTCTGAAGTAAGAAGCATAAATTGTGTGAGCCAACTTAAATCACATAATGACACATGATAGGAATTTATAATTTATGTAAATGTTGCACATATATGTAACAAGCAAAGCATTTATTATAATGTACTTTAAATAACATTAAAAACTAATGTCAGAAAGATATCAGTTCTGCTGTTGTTCATTAATACCAGTAGTAACATTGTACAACGAGGATGTTGTCATGTCACCATCAGTGTCCCAATGTGTAGTGTGCCAGGGTCTTTACTGTCCTTACAACTGCCCAAATTTGTTTACATGATAGGGAGCTAGGGAGATGATTAAGATGCACCCCGGGTCTTTTCTGTAATCACTTCAGATTTTACTCAAGATTTGAAGGTTAAGAAAGACTTTTTGGACCCTTTAATCCTGGTCCCAGCAATGTTTTGAGTGGTGCTGTTCTCAGAGCCGCCAGCAGATGGCAGCAGTGAGCACTGACTAGAGGGGACGTGTGGCGCTGCGCAAGCAGGACTGCAGAGTCAGCACGTGAGCGCTATCTGTTCTGCATGGCTACCACTGATACTAAAGCACAGGCGTGACACAAATGTGCTGCTGCATCACTGAAGCCTGCTGTGCATGTCTGACAGAAACATGACCAATTAATGAATTAATTAAAGCTGAAACAAAGAATGAATAAAATACGAACATATATGGTCTAAACGCAAACAGAAAAGAGAAAACACAAATCAAAACATTATTTTATTGTTATGGCATATGCAGGAACATCCAGTCTTCTGCGTGAGTTTATCTCCACCCACTCTCTGGAGGAGAACGAAAAGAGAAAAGGCAGTGCATTATGTGTGTGTGTACCTGAGAGTCCACCAACATCCATCTTTTTCAAGTTCTTTGCCTCAAGGATACAGATGGTGAGTTTTCCAGCTGTAGGTACATAGCGCAGAGAGATGCAGATATCTCCCAGCTTTTCAGGCTGTGTTGGGGGAAAAATAAAATTGTTGGTCTTAAAGGGACAGTTCACCAATAATTGAAAATTCAGTCATTTTTACTAAGGTCTGACATGAATGATGCCAAGTGTTGGGTGTCCGAACACATATCACCAATTAAAATATATTGAATCTGTGAAATTTAAATGTGCAAATTCTATATATGAGCCAAAACATTATGACCAGTCACGGGTGAAGCAAATATTGTTGATCATCTCCTAACAAGGACACATATTGGGGTCTGGGTAGATTAGATGGTAAGCAAATAATCAGTTCTCACAATCAACGTGTTGACTGCGGGAGAAATGGGCAGGAATAAAAATGTGAGTGACTTTGACAAGGGCCAAATTGTTATGGCAAGGCGACTGGGTCAGAGTATCTTTGAAAGAGCAAGGCTTGTGGGTTAAATCCGGTCAGCAGTGGTGAGATTTTAACAACAGTGGTCTGAGGAGGAACAAACCGGTGACAGGGTGTTGAGCGTCCATGACTCATCGATGCACAAGGGCAATGAAGGCTATCCCGTCTGGTCTGAGCAAACAGAAGGACTACTGCGGGACAAGTCACACAAAAGTTTAATGATGTTATGGGAGGAATGTGTCACATCGCACTCAGTGATGTATGTGACTGTGTAGCCCAGACCAATCAGAGTGCCTATGATGACTCCTGTCCACTGTCAAAAGTGCTTACAATGGACACATGAGCACCAGAACTGGACTTTGGAGCAGAGGAAGAAGGTCACCTGGTCCGATGAGTCCCGTTTCCGTTACATCATGTGGATGGCCGTGTAGGTGTGTGCCGTTTCCCTGAGGAAGTGATGGCAGAAGGATCACTGTGTGACGATGATAAGCCGGTGGAGGGAGTGTGATGCTCTGGGCAATGAGGAATGGAGTTGAAGGTGTTGCCCTGGCCTCCAAATTCCTCTCAATCCAATCGAGCATCTGTGAGATGTGCTGGACCAACAAGTAAGGATGCAAAGGGGCGGAAAGTTTCCTGTAAATTTCTGGAAACTTACAGTATGGAAACTTTCTACGGGAACTAAACTTGGGGAATTTTGGAAATATTCCAATTTGGAAACTTAACAGGAATTTATGGGAATTTACGAGATTTTATAGGAATTAATTGGAAATTTTGTGAAATTTATATAAATGTATAATATTTATATAAAATATATCATATACAAACATAAATATAAACATTTTGTTTGGTCATAACATAAGTTATTTCTTTTTTGCATTCAATTAATTTAAATTTAGCAAATATTAAATATAAATATTTTTTATTGCAGCAATTGTTATGTTTTATTTATTTCAGTGTCACATGATCCTTTAGAAATCATTGTAATATGCTGATTTGATACTCAATTATTATCAATGTTGGAAAAAGTTGTGCTGCTTATTATTTTTTTGGAACCTGTAATACTTTTTTTCAGGATTCTTTGATGAATAAAAAGTTAAAAAGAACAGCATTTATTCAAAATAGAAATCTTCACTTTAATATCACTTTTTATATAGTTGCTGAATAAAAGTATTATTATTTTTTTTTCAAAAGAAAGGAAAAAAAATACTGACCCTACAATTTTGAAAGTTAATGTATATTGTTACAAAATATATATATTTTAAATAAATGCTGGTCTTTAAATTTGTCATCAAAAAATCCTGAAAAAAAGGATCACAGGTTTTAAAAAATATTAAGCAACACGGCTGTATCCAACATTGATAATTGAGTATCAAATTAGCATATTAGAAAGACTTCTGAAGGATCATGTGACACTGAAGACTGTGAAATGATGCAGAAAATCCAGCTTTGCATCACAGAAATAAATTATATTTTGATTTATATTAAAATAGACAACCATTATTTTAAATTTTAGTTATATTTCACAATATTACTGTTTTGTTTCTGTATTTTTGATCAAATGTGCATGTTATGGACTGGGGGAATGCACAGTGCATGCAGGGGGTGCGGCCTCAATATCCTTGCAGTAAGTAGTGTGCTGTGTGAATGTGATTGAGGGACGTGCAGGGTCAAAATGAAACTGAAATTGCATTAAATCTGGTTGTTTTTACCAAAATTATGCTGTAAGATGTTTAAGTACCCTGTTATAGGCTAACCTGAAATTTTGCAAATTCCCTGTTTATTCCCATTAATTCCCGTTAATTCCTATATATTCTCATTAATTAACATATATTCCTGTTAATTCCCATGGAAAGTTTCCAGCTTTGAAAATTCTTGGAATTTTGCAACCCTACCAACAAGTTTGATCCATGGTGGTTCCACTTCTCAACCTACAGGACTTGAAGGACCTACTGCTAATACCTCTTTGCCAGATACCACAGCACACCTTTGGCAGCCCATGGAGGACCAACAGCATATTTGGCTGGTGGTAATAATGTTTTGGCTCATCGGTGTGTATGTTTTTATTTGCATATTTAAATCTTGGATTTGATTAGGAACATTAGAACTGAATAATAACATAATTAATATCTTATCCTCACAGAAAGCTATTGACTTGGAATATAATTGTATGCATCCATATGGTATTTTTTCTTCACTGTTAAGTTTAAAATGTATTAAAAAGATCAGCTAAACATCTCCATCTGTGGTCTACAAAAGAAAGAAAATCTTACGGGTTTGGAACAACATGGGGGTGAGTAAATGAAGACAGTGATCATTTTTGAAAAATGGATTTCATTTTCAATTAATAATACATCAATAGTGTCTCACATCAAGCAGTCCTTCAGTTACAGTATTTGCTAAAGAAAACATCACATTTGTAACAGTAACATGTTAAAGGGTTAGTTCCCCGAAAAATGAAAATTATCCCATAGTTTTCTCGCCCTCAAGCCATCCTAGGTGTATATGACTATCTTCTTTCAGATGAACACATCTGAAAAACGATGCAGTTTTATAAGAAAAATATCCATATTTGTAACTTTATAGACTATAATTGACAAGAGAGTCGAGTTCCGGTGTATGACTTAGGATATAGGAGTAGCGTAAGCTTAGGTGAGAGTAGATGTCTCTCATGGTTCAAACAAATAGGGCTGGGCAATAAACTCAAGCTCCTCCAACATTTCTCTTTAAAAATTTACTTCTAATTCGTGACCGGTGATTTAGTTTGCTCTTTCCTCTGCGTGTCCACATTTGCCGTATGGATTACTTTTATGATGGATGGATGTGCATCTTGTATACTATTCACTCCCTTTTTAAAGCTTGGAAGAGCCAAGATATTTTTTAACCCTTAAATGCATGACAGTTTCGCCAATCATTCTTACATATTTGGGTCTTTATCGACCCGAATCTATATCTAACACGGAAGGATCTCTACCTGTCGCGATAATATAAAACTCCTCTGATATTAGAGTAACAATTACATAAAAATAAAATAAAGCATATTTTGTTACCTTCTGGAGCTTGAAAGGGCTCAGTTTGAGCAGATGTTTTATGCCATCATCACTGTCCTCGTCAGAGCTCATTTCCCAGTAAATTCAGCAAATAATAGGCTAGTTTTATGTTTGAGGTCATGAATATGAGCCCATTCGTGATCTCAAACGTATTCTCAAAACTATATAATTTTCAACATCTTCAAAATCAATATTTCGATCGCTAACAGCTTCACCAGATCCATCCAGTGACAGTTACAGTCATATTTGATTGCGTTCAGTACTTGCTCTGCAGTAAATCGCTGAGCCATTTCATGTTTTTCACTTCAGCATTGTGTATCAGACACTGCCACCTTGTGGAATAAAGGTGAATTGTACTTATTCCGTCATCTAAGATTCAATTATTGTTGGGAAGAAAAAATATACGTACACTCATACACACCTCGGGTCGTTAGCGACCCTATACAATTTTTACAAAAAATGAATACAAAAATAGAAATTCTTTTATAATTTTATGATTTTTTTTTATTTTTATATTCTTTATAATGAATTGATTGAGGAATACCAAGAAGGTTGATGTCTAACTTTAAAAAAATGAATGAGGAGGAGGGTAGTGAATGACTGTGTTCGGCTGAAAGAAGAAAGTCTTATATACCTAGGATGGATGGAGGGTGAGTAAATTATGGGTTAATTTTCATTTTTGGGTGAACTAACCCTTTAAGGTAGAAAAGAACAGCATTATGTAACATTATGGGCATAAAAGCATGTTTAGAAATACTGGTTCATTAACTATATTATTATTAAATGGCGACAGCTGCTAGTTAACATGATGTGAATGACAGATGAAGGACAGGTTTACCTCTTCTTTCTCTGCGCTGTCCAGGTCTCTCCACTGCTCGATGGGTTGTGCCAGGTCCAGGGTGTTCATGGGAATCTTCACCTCACCGATCACATCGTGCTTCGAGAAACGGTCGAAGTCATACACAGACATGACCAGAGTCTTTCCTCCCATTTCATTGAACGGAATCTAGAAATCAACATCAGCTCATGAGTGCAGTGACAGAGTTGTGTTTGGGGTGTCCAAATCTTGCGCTACACAAATTTGATGATGATGTAAACTCGTACTGTACTGAAATAGATACTCTACCTTAAAGTGGAAAGTCTCATTGAAGACAGGGTTAAGGGTTTTCTTGTGCACCTTGGTGTCATACTTCTTCTTCTTGTCTGGGAGAATGAAAACTTTGACGTATGGGTCTGAGGTGCCACCACTGTCCATGGAGAGAAGATCTGCAGCTTGCAGGATGCCCACTGTGAGCTACATTGTAAAAGAGTTTAAAATGCGCATATATTCAAGGTGTAAAAAAAAGCTGCAAAGGCAAAATTTTTACACATTTCTCTTTCCCTTAGATATTAAAGCTGATTTGTTTAAACATACTGTAAAAAGTCAAGTGACTGAGGTACCTTGGCATCAGAGAAGTCGTAGTCTAGGGAGAACTGTAGTTTGCCGAGCTTCTCCTTCTCTTTAGGTTCCTCCTCTTTTTCTTCAGTTATTCCCATGTCTATATCTTCTTCATCATCATCCTCTTCCTGTTTCTGGAGAGACAAAAGCACAGATGGCCGTTACAGGAGAAACTAGAGCAAAGGTGATGGAAGGTAAATGAAGTTCCCCAAACATGGTTCGTTGGGCCAAATCTCAGCTTACCTGAAGTTTGCCAGGTGTCAAACCACCTGGGTGTTATTGTATGTAATTGTGTCAGCGATGACCTTGATAGCAACATGACTTGATTTCACTTTTCCTTTCATGACACCATTTGCAACAATCTACATTACTTTTGTGGAGGGAATGACAGACAGAAGGTTTCTAGTCCTTCTAAAGCAGTCTGTCCATAAATTGATTCTGCAGTGTATAATAAAACTCTGAGTCTCGCTTTTACTCAGGAAGAAAAGATTGAGAAGATACATAAGGGAACTGTTGGTGCTTTAATGTCAGCACTCATATACAATGTAAAATGATGGACAATTTGGAAGAAACGTTGTGGCAGACAGATATTAAAGATCACAGAATAAGTGTTATTTTACACATCATTATTTCCCATGGTTCCTCCCTGCTGCTCTTCAAAATGACAATGGAAAAAAGGCGAAATGAATCTTAATGAACTTATATCATCATTTACTCTGTTAGTGATTTAATTTCATATAATGATTCTGTTGTAATTAATACTTTTGTGCCCTGTGCTGTAATTGAATATTACAGAAATATTTCTTCACAAGGTCTTGTCTATTGTGTGATATACATGTTGTAGAATATACTATAACACAATCTGACTTTTTTGATTGGATTGTATTAAACATAACTCAGTAACGTAATCATAAAAGAAGAAAAATCAAATGTATTTCAGTAAGGAGAAATAATATGTTTTTGGTGAAAATATGTTCATATTTTTATTTTTTTTACAGATAAGTCAAGGCCAGTGTATTTGAAACATTCTTTGCTACTAAAATTCTCCCAATAATTTGGAATATGTGGGCGCTGTTATTTGTTGCTAGATTTGCCAAAGTATGCAAGGTCTGTGGCAACAAATCTTATTAAAAGTTTAGTTTGAGGCACTGAGTAGAGAATAAATTACATTTGTGCACATAACTACATATTGCACTTTGTAGGGAACATTCTGTACTTCTTACATTTGAGTGGACAGAAATGGTGTTGAAGGTATGCTCACCTTTCACACTAACATCTCCTGTGTTTTCTTTATAACTTATTCTTTATAAGATTTGAAGGAGGATTTAAAATCCTGGTCTATCACCAGTTTAAGGGTTCACCTAAAAATGAAAATTCTGTCATCATTTACCTACCCTCATATATATATATATATAATTATTATTATTTTTTTTTTTGCTAACATTATGAAAACGTTACTTTAAAATGTCTAGGTTTTTTTTAATACTGTTAAAAAACTTTCTTCTTGGTTTTTCTAATATGGAAGACAAAGAAGGTCTGCACTCTGAAAGAGTGGCAAAGAACCTGTATGTGAACCAAACCTTTGCTAAGAACCTGTATGTGTTCGTTTGAAAGAACTTTCAAACGAGCACATACAGGTTCTTAGCAAAGGTTTGTCCTTTGTTCCATCTCCTAGAACTGATCCTTTTTTGGTTAAGGTTGAATTGTTTAAATTTATGAGGAATATTAAACTAAAAAGTTTCTTTGGTCAAAAAAATATCAGTGATATATACAGCTATTAACCGTTTTAAACCAAAAAGTACTTTTGTGCCTTTTGTTTCCAATTCCTCTGCAAATACATTACTATAATACACTATGCTTGACGATCAGGTGTGCTATAAGAAATTAATATTTAATCCAACTATAGAATATAAATCCCAGCTAGACGGAATGTTGAACAGAGGTTTTGAAGAAAAATGGTTAACTGAACAAGAGTTAAAATGTTTGATTAATCATCATCCAGTTGTTGCAGTACGTTATGCACTGCCAAAAATACATAAATCAACCACAGATCCTCCTTACCGACCAATTGTATCTGGTATTGGTTCACTTACTGAAAAGTTATCCGAGTTTATTGATTTTCATTTACAGCCATTGGTGAAACAATTACCATCCTATTTAAGAGACACTACTGATTTTTTGAATAAATTACAACTATTTTCAAATGAAGATGACCAGGATTGGTTAGTAACATTGGATGTGTCATCTTTATACACTTCGATTCCACACAAAGAAGGGTTAGAGGCTTTGGATTTTTTTCTAAAATCTCTTCAAAATTTAACTTTACCCATACAATTTATTTTGGATTTGACTGAATTTATATTAACCAAAAATATTTTTTTTTTGTTTGAGAAGCATTATTATCTGCAAATACAAGGTACTGCTATGGGTACTCCTTTAGCACCAAGTTATGCCAACCTTTTTATGGGTAAATTCAAACTAGATTTTATTTACAATAACAACCCTTTTGGACACTGCATTAAGTACTGGGCAAGGTATATTGATTGTTTCCTCATTTGGAAGGGAAGTGAAGGGGAGTTAAATAATTTTGCTTTGTTTTTGAATTCCAGAATGGACTCCATCACATTTTCAGTTGAAAAACATTTGTTTTCTATTAATTTTCTAGATGTTTTGATATCCAAAATCAATAACTCTGTCTCCACCACGGTATTCCGAAAACCAACAGATAAAAATACTTTACTTTTTGCTAATAGCCATCATCCATTACCATTGAAAAAAGGTTTACCTTTACGTCAACTATACAGACTAAGACGTATTTGCACTTCGGAGGACGAATTTGATGTGCAATCTAAAATTCTATACAATCGTGTTAGTTCAAGAGGATATCCATATACTTGGTTCAAATCAGCGTTTGATAAAGTTAAAAATTCTCAAAGAAGTCTATTATTAAATAACAACCAAACTAAACAAAAAAAGCAGTTTTCGGTAAATTATATTCTTACTTATACTAAACAAAGTCATCAGATAAAGTAGTATTGTCAATAAATATTGGTTCATTTTGGCTTCAGATCCGTCATTACAAGATGTTTTTAAACATAAGAGATCTCAAAACTTGTCAAACATGTTAGTTATATCAGATGTCGTATATGATGACAAAGAAGCATACATTCAAGGGTGTTTTCCATGTCGTAATTGCACATCATGTTCCTCTATTCTGAGATGCAAAAACTTTACGCTAAGGGTTCGAGTTAGTGAACATAAATCAGCTATTCACAGACACAATGTAACTTCCCCGATTGCCAGACATTTCATTGATTCTAATCATCGTATTGAACAACTCACTTGTATAGGTATCGAAATAGTAAAGATTTCTCGCCGTGGTGGTGACATTGATAATAAACTTTTGAGAAGAGAAGCTTTTTAGATGTTCAATTTAAAAACTATGTCTCCTGTAGGTTTAAATGAAGACTATGACCTTTCTTGTTTTCTATAATTCATTTATTTATTTATTTTGGGTACAACGTTTATGAAATGGCTTGCTGCCTGATGTGTTATTGTACCCCATTTATATTTGTTGTTGATGGAGCTATTCTGGTGTTTTGTTTTTGAAGGATCTATTCTGGTCCCTTGGAGATCGTTGTGTATCATTGCTAGATTTGTGAGTTTCTTGTCAGATATGTGATTTACTCTTGCCATTTAATTGTGACCTATTATAGACTTAAACTGAAATTTGAACTAATTATTTGATTGTTTTAATCTTGATTGTAAACACCTGTTGATTTAGAGTATATTTTCTATATAATCATTGAGAGCGAATGAAATTGTTACACTGACGAAGGCGAAGAGCCGAAACGTTTGTTGACTTATCTCCTGTGAACTTCTATTAAAGTCTCTTTTTAGAGTGCAGACCTTCTTTGTCTTCTTAATTGAAATATAGGTCATTGCACCTTATTACCTGGGAGAGTGCGGTGAATGCTTTAATATGAATATTAAAGGCACAATATGAAAGATTTTTTGATTAAAATATCCTAAAACCACTTGAACAGGATTATATATTTTGTTGACTTGTGTACTTAAGTTATCCAAAATGTTTCCAAGCAGACACTTTAATATATTATGTGTTTTAAAGGTGCCCTAGAACCAGTTTTTACAAGATGTAATATAAGTCTAAGGTGTCCCCTGAATGTGTCTGTGAAGTTTCAGCTCAAAATACCCAATAGATTTTTTTAAATTAATTTTTTTAACTGCCTATTTTGGGGCATCATTAACTATGCACCGATTCAGGCTGCGGCCCCTTTAAATCGCGCGCTCCCCCGCCCCCGGAGCTCTTGACTATAATACAGTGAATTTACAAAGTTCACACAGCTAATATAACCCTCAAATAGATCTTTACAAGATGTTCGCCATGCATGCTGCATGTATGCGTCGGATCATGTGAGTATAGTACGTTTATTGCGATCTCAGAATTCAGGCCAGCTGATAATACATAGAATATCAAAATCAACCGCGGGCGGTAGACCCTTCTCCTATTTGGCACCCAAACTCTGGAACAATCTTCCTAGCATTGTTTGGGATGCAGACACACTCTGTCAGTTTAAATCTAGACTAAAAACACATCTCTTTAACCTGGCATTCACATAACACATTATCAATTTATATTTTCAAATCCGTTAAAGGATTATTAGGCTGCATAAATTAGCTTAACCGGAATGTATGTACTCGTTACATCAGAAAAAGAATGGCATCTACGCTAATACTAGTCTTTCTGTTTATCCCGAGGTTTACCTTAGTCAACTGGATCCGGGCCGTATCCAGCTGAGACCAAAGACCTGCGCCTTGACACGACCACAACGCAGCCCTGAAGTATCAGCAGAGATCGAGTCGACTAGATCATCCATTGTGAACACATCATCAACACGACAGCCAGTGCCACAGTTCCTCAACAAACTGACCATACCGGCATGATGAATACGATCCACAATTGGACACGACCACAACGCAGCCCTGAAGTATCAGCAGAGATCGAGTCAACTAGATCATCCATTGTGAAGGCCTCATCGACACGACAGCCAGTAGCACAGTTCCTCAACAAACCGTCCATACCGGCATGATGAATACGATCCTCAACTGGATGGAACTGAAATAAATACTTTGATTGTTGCGATCCTATCAGACTTATGATAGCAACCTGATTTGTAACAAAGCACTGTTCGCCAGAGGAGAACTGGCCCCCTGACTAAGCCTGGTTTCTCCCAAGGTTTTTTTTTTTCTTTCTCCATTTTGACACCTATTTGCCACTTGTTTGCCACCTGATGTCACCTGTTGGAGTTTGGGTTCCTTGCCGCTGTCGCCTTTGGCTTGCTTAGTTGGGCACACTTGACATTTGACTTGACATTTGATATTCAACAGTTTTCTTGACATTTATTCAACAGTGCTTTGATCTGCTTGCATTGACACTATTCTCGAAGAGCTGCTGTGCAGCAAAAATTATGTACCAGTTATCAATGTAAAGCTGCTTTGACACAATCTGCATTGTAAAAAGCGCTATATAAATAAAGGTAACTTGACTATAGTATTTATTTGGATGTTTACATTTGATTCTGAATGAGTTTGATAGTGCTCCGTGGCTAAAGCTAACATTACACACTGTTGGAGAGATTAATAAAAAATGAAGTTGTGTTTATGCATTATACAGACTGCAAGTGTTTAAAAATGAAAATAGCGACGGCTCTCTTGTCTCTGTGAATACAGTTAGAAACGATGGTAACTTTAACCACATTTAACAGTACATTACCAACATGCTAACTAAACATTTAGAAAGACAATTCACAAATATCACTAAAAATATCATGTTATCATAGATCATGTCAGTTATTATTGCTCCATCTGCCATTTTTCGCTATTGTCCGTGCTTGCTTACCTAGTCTGCTGATTCAGCTGTGCACAGATCCAGACGTTAATACTGCTTGCCCTTGTCTAATGCCTTGAACATGGGCTGAAATATGCAAATATTGGGGGCGTACATATTAATGATCCCGACTGTTATGTAAGTGTTATGGTGTTATGTTGAGATTCACCTGTTTTTCGGAGGTCTTTTAAACAAATGAGATTTACATAAGAAGGAGGAAACAATGGAGTTTGGGACTTACTGTAGGTCATTTCCATGTACTGAACTCTTGTTATTCAACTATGCCAAAGTAAATTAAATTTTTGATTCTAGGGCACCTTTAATAGACAGTTGTGCAACTGTTTGGATGCATTCATCTACATAAAACTAATCATGTTATATAGCTCAACGCAGTAAATCTTTTTGTTTAAATCTCGTTTTCTTGATTTACGCGAGTAAATTACAAGTGTCTCACAGCATATAACAACTTTCAACACACAAATGTATCTAATATGACGAACAGTACTGCTTTACCCCACATACACTTGACCGGAAGAAGTGGAAGCATCGACTGCAGCATAATAAAAGCTCCAGTGGCCTTATTCGGCACTCACAGCCTTCTCACAGCACTCGGCCCTGCTCTGCTTCATATTAAGTTAATAATCGCATCCAAAAACATGATTTCTGCCCGGTCCCATCCCGATTCTTTTCCACCAGCTGTAGAAGACAACACCGCCCATTATTCCACGAAATCAAGGCACCTTTGTTTTGAATAGGCGACCTTTTGTGGCAAAAATTTACATAATGTGCCTTTAAGGGAACATTCCATTTTATAATTTACTTTTGAATGCTCTTTGAACATTGTGAAACAAGTAGCAATATGTTAGACATAGGCCCAACGTTTCTAGGCTTTTCAACGTTCATAGGCTAAAACGTTTCAGAAACATTTTTTCCATGAATGATATTGTTTTTGTGCTAATGTTTTGAGAACATTATTAAACACCAGATAACTTTGAAAGAATGTTCTATCAATATTACTGGAAGAATGTTTGTCCATAACTTTGAGAGAATCTTGCCAGAATGGTTCTGAGAATGTTCCCTGTTAGCTAGGTAAGCGGTAAAGTAGACCAGACTTTATGCTGATAACCAAAAGACTCAGTCTGCTAGCATTTGTGTCCTCTAAAAAAAAGAGATGTACTACATAACCCTGTTACATGACTAACACCGCTTTTGGGGTTAGCAGTGACCCTCAGCAAGCTCATACCGGATCCCCACTGTGACTGTTCATGAGATCAAGCATTTCTGAGATTTGTTATGAACTTTGAAGAATTTATGCAGCCTCAAACGCAATGCTAGTATAACAGCAAATATTAGCTTACATAGATGGAGATGTCTGGTTCAGCTTTGGGAAAAACAAGAAAAGAAAACAAATACAAGAATACAAGATGAACGAAAAGAGTTGAATCAGAATGTCTCTAAATAGAACAAAATATGCTTGGGGTGAGCATTTGTCCTTCCTGAACACTCACCCCAAATATACATACACACACACAAATTCAAACACACTCATACAAACACACACCCCCACATAAAAAGCACAATTTCTTATATTCTAACTGACATGGTAGAATGCATTCATGCATGCCAAGCCACAAAATGCAAAGTCTGAAAATATTCCGTATTGATTGCATAATTGTTCAAGCCATAGTGAATGAAATCATTGCGATGCTGGCATTAAATTTGGAGGATGATTAATGATGTAACATACTAATGCAGTATTCTTAATATGAAGTGTGCGGTGGTTCTCTTACGTAACTTGCATTGAGCATTCAGTGGCAGTCATGCTAAGTTATGGCACATTCATCTTCGTAAAAGGGGGCAGATGGAATAAGAAACAGTGAAGGGGAAATCAGTCACTGACAGTAAACGATTATTTGCACCAATAGCCCTGTGATCAAATCAGCATGTAATGATTAACCATGTTGTTTATTGTATTATGACTTAAGTTCATAACTTAAGCTAGCTTATTTACTAGCTATTCACAACTGGCCTGTTATGTGCCCGAAATTTATGATGTGCTTTATTTATGAACAACCAGTAAAACATGTGCGCATTATGTGAAATTATTAATCATGAAGACATTTTAAAAATGTCTTTTCATGAAAAATTAAAGTTGCCTGATTTTTTAAATTCACAGCATGTTGCATTAAAAGTGACAGTAAAGTAAAGATATTTCTAATGTTCCAAAAGAGTTCCGTTTCAAATAAAAGTTCTTTTGAATCCTAAAAAAAAAATGCATCATTGTTTCCTCAAAAGTATTAAGCAGCACAACAGTTTTCATCAATAATAACGATATTAATTGTTTCTTGAGCAGCAATATATTTCTTGAGGAGGCATATTAGAATGATTTCTGAAGGATCATGTGACTGAAGGCTGGAGTAATGATGCTAAAAATTTAGATTTGATCACAGGAATAAATTACATTTTAAAATATATTACAACATTTGAATTGTAATAATATTTTACAATATTACAATTCTTACTGTAGTTTTGATCAAATAAATGCAGCATGGGTGAGTAGAAGAGACTTCTTTCAAGAACATTAAAACAATAAACGACCCCAAGTTTTGGATGTGAAATAGTATAATTTTTGGTGGCTTATATTTTTCCCAATCTGCTGTCTTGGACATCACAGTTCGGGATAGTTCAATCAGTCAATCAGTTGTCAGGATGTATTTGTGGCTCTGGAATGATACAACACATTTATAGCTCAGGCTACCATTTAAAAAAAAATCTGTATGATTTCAGCAAAGGTCACACATTTCCACTTTGTTTACATTAAAGATACAGTAAACAATTTCTGAGAAATGTTATTGAAAGTGGATCGGACCGAGCAGCACAACACACTTGTAGCCAATCAGCAGTAGAGGACGTGTCCACTCATGATGGGGGAGGAGAGAGAGTGAGCCAATCAGCAGTAGGGGGCATGTCCATTCATGATAAGGGAGGAGATAGTGAGCCAAAAAGCAATAGGGGGCGTGCCCACTCATGATGGGGGAGGAGAGTGTGTGAGCCAATCAGAAGTAGGGGACGTGTCCAGTCATGATAGGGGAGGAGAGACAAAGTGAGCCAATCAGCAAAAAGGGGGCGTGTCCACTTATGATGGGGGAGGAGAGAGTGAGCCAATCAGCAGGAGTATGTCCAGTCATTATGGGCGAGGAGAGAGAGAGTGAGCCAATCAGCAGTAGGGGGCGTGTCCACTCATGATGGGTGAGGAGAGAGAGAGTGAGCCAATCAGTAGTAGAGAGCATGTCCATTAAAGGTGCTAAAGAGGATCTTTTCGTCGACTGAGAAACCAAAGACTGTTACTGAGTTTTTGAAATGAGCGCATGCGTAAGAACAACCCCCCTCCTTCGAAGGAACTCCTCCCAAAACTCGTAAACACTCGTATTGGAACCCGAGTGTTTACCACCGTCATTCGCTGTGTCGTGTTAGTGGATTCATTATGTCGGACTCACCGCAGGTAACTCATAATCTGCAGTTGTTATTCCTGTCTCCGAACAAAAACATTGCATGCGGCGCCTGTGGAGTGTGGAAAGTTACTGGAGCGCGCAGCCGCGCTCGTCTCTCACAAGGAACATCATGGCAGTGATTGAAAAGCCAGAGGGCGTAAACGATTGGCTGATGTTTTTAAGGCCTTACGTCATGCACAGATGATGTATATTAATATTATTCCTTTCAGTGCACCTAATAAATAGTCTTTTATCAGTTAGTAAAGACAGTTTCAAGTAATATTGCAAAAATGTATAAAACAAAACATCCTCTTTAGCACCTTTAATGATGGGGAAGGAGAAAGAGAGAACAAGAGAGAGATTTGAAGAAAGACTGTAGAAAGAGAGATGGCTGAGAGACATTACAAAAGAGAAAAGCTGAGAGGAATATCACTGGTTATAATCAAGCAAGAGCTTTAGTTCATGCGTTAACAGTGTTGGACAGTAACTAGTAAGGTGAGGTTGCATTGTTTCTGCTCCAGACGCAAGTAACTTTGGTTTTGCTGTTTCACAGAACCAAGATATGCTGTTGTTGTAATGTTAGTAGTAACATGACAGTTTTGAGTGTCGTTGTTTGTCTGGAGATGCTGTGCTGCTGGCAACTAAAAACAAACTCTTGATTTTATATACTCTTGTGTACTGTATGTTCATTTTTTTTCTTCCTTGTGGTTCAATTTCAAATATCAATAGTGTTTCTCAGAAATAGCTTACAGCACCTTTATGAGCTGGGATAGGAGAAAGAATTTTAACATTGAAAATACAAACATCACCCTTAACGGTATTTCAAACTAAAGCACACTAAACTTGCATGCACGCACAAACTCGCACACGCACGCACACACACACACACACGCACGCACACACACACAAACACACAAGAAATAAAACAAACAAAAACATTGCAATAGGTCTCCTGGTGAAAGGCTGTTTCCCACGCCACCTACTTCATCCCACGGCTCATCTCTACATATCAGGAAGAAAGTAACAGATTCTTTGTTCGTTTCCACACAATGGGTAGTCCAGGAAAGTTACTCTCAAGTCAAGTCATGGTCATTCACTGGTGCTTGTATGAAGGGCATGCATTGGGCTTTGTCTCAAATGCTGCTTCACCTCATCTGGACATTTCTCCTGCTTTATTTTACAGCCAGCTAACTGCTTTAAGAATGGTTTAAAGTATGCAGATACGTATGTTTGTTGGATAACAGCTTATCTTATGGATAATTTAAGGGGCCAAATCATGACATTCGATGGGTGGAACAGCTTTTAGAGGACAAAACACCAACCGTACCCTTTCAACATGCATGTTAGTGAGGATTGGTGTGTTGGTGTCTCTCAGTAAGCTAGGATGAAGTTTAAGTTCATAACCAAATGCACATCCACTTCTAAAGGGCCATTCATTCTACCCCTTTGGCTTTAATCCCGCAAACCGCCAGTGTTTACATGCCACATGTGGCACATCAAACTGGTGGAATGCGAGCCCTCCCCAAACCAACCCCAAACTAGTCCTCAAGCAACCTCAGCAACCCTGCAGCTTGCAAGACTCAAGAAGAAGCCAAAGATTACATTCCCAGCCATTTTTCATAGCTCATTTCCCCTGCCCTGGTCTGAGCTTTCACCAGGCGGTCAGAGAGGGGCGCTGCAAGCCATGTCACACCTACCGTAAGACGACAGGTCCACGACAGTCAAGATACATGGAGCACATATCAGACACAAAGCGGGGAGGATAGAGAGATGAAGAAATGGAGAGAGAGGGAGAAATTGAACTCACAAGAAGACAGAATCAAGTTGAGGAAATCAAGTAACACTTAATGGACATGTATCAAAAAGGACACATTTTGCTTTAAATCGACACATTATGTTATTGGATAATACATTAAACATCGCATATAACAATCTTAACCAATGAAATTTGAGAAGCAAACCACATTTTACTGTACAGTAAGGGAGACCGAGGGCAATTGTAATACATTAAACATCCTAAATAATGCATAAATAAGCCAGTTTGGTGACGTACGTATAAACTGATATTCATTTTATATATATTTTTATATATTTATTTATTATTTTTAAGTTTGCTCTTATTTCAGACATTGTATAGACATATATCATTGATATACTATTATGGTTTTTAATATTTTGAATATTTACAGTTTCATTTTAATTTTATTTAAGGTTTTAGTCATTTTTACTATTTTTTTGTCACTCTATAGTTTTTTTTTTTTAGTTTAGTTTTAGTTATTTTAGTACATCAAGAAAATGAGAATTTCATTTATTTTATTTCAGCTTGTTTTTGGCTTATTTGTTATGGTTATAGTTTTAGTTATAATAACAACAACATAATAATAATAATCACATCCAATGATGTGAGATACAGTAGAGAATAGAAGTATATGCATCAGAGTTTCTATTTTGTTATTTTAGAGTTTTTCTTTTATATATATATATATATATATATATATATATATATATATATATATATATATATATATATATATATATATATAAATTTAACAACTTCATAGTTTTGGGTCTAAAGGTCTAAAGAGTTACTTTTGCCACATATAAATGGTTATATAAAATGTATACTTACAAAAAGCTAGCAGATAGATATGCAGTATTCAGTAAGTTATGAAAGAAAATGAAAAAAACAATAGTCCCTGGTCTCCCTTAAATAATAAGCCTGTCTTGATGATGTTTTAGCACAAGTTTTTTCAAGATTATAAAGAAAATGATATATTAGGATATGACAGGCAGAAGTTTAATGATTCCCAGAGGAAAATTAGCTTGTCACAATAGCAAATACAGTATACAGCACACAGCGGGATCTGACACAACACAGCAAATATAGCAAAACTCTTTAGCTGTTCAGCTATTTTATTTCCAAAACAGATATAAAAAAGAGATTTAGTGCTGCTGTGCATTCGCTGGAAAATGTGTCATTTTTAACACAAAAGCACAAGAGATTAACAGCATTTTTCTGGAAACCAAATTATATGAACACGGCAAATGAATCGATGTGGCGGGAAATCTTTCATGTAGCTTTCCTGCTTTACAGGCAGCAAATGACGTACAACACTGAATATTTTATATTCCATGAATATTAAATGGCTAAAAAATCTTTCCAGACTACCAACCATCCATTTACTTGACCTAAAAGCTATATTAAGGATATGTGAGGTAGTAACACAGCCATTTTTAAAACAGACAAGCTTTGGTATTTTGAGATTGCTGAGTATTTCAAATATATTGAATGAGAAAAAGCTTTAAAATCATTAAGCAAGAGAGAGATTCAGATTAGATATGTATCGAACCCTATTAAACTCATTAGCAACAGATGGAAACTAGGCAGTGGAAAAATGTTAATCTTTCTGTCTCTTTGTACACAGCCGTGACTGCAGATTTAAAGGAATAGTTCACGCAGAATTTAAAATATAGTGATCATTTACTGAGTCTCATGTCATTCCAAACCATTTTCTTTTCTTTTGTGAAACATAAAAGGAGATATTTAGCAGGATGTGCAAACAGCTACTTTACGACACAAAATGAATGGTGGTTTATACTGCCAAGCTCCAAAAGGACAAAAAAGCACCAGGTTGCTGTGATTAACATTGTAAGCTGTTTTTATGTGGATTTATTATACTTTTATGTTATTTTCTTTTAATATTTTACATATTTACAAACTTTTATGTTAGATACAATGAATCGATTTGACAGCACTAAATAAAATGAGTGTTAACTGAAATAAAATAAAATAAATACATACAATTGTAAACTTATTTTATTTCGACTAGTGGCCAAGGCAACATTTCTTATTTCCATTTAGTTTAACTTGATATACAAAAATAACTAAAACTAAAAATGAAATTATAATTAAAAATAAATAAATAAATAAATAAATAAATAAAAACAATAAATGCCATAAACATACAACAAAATGACTAAAACTTTCAAATTAACGTAGGCTTACAAATTTTAATTACTTAAAATATAAAAATAAAACCTAATTGAAATATTAATAAAAACAGTATAATAAATAAATAAATAGTATATCGTGAGACTAAAATAACACTGTTTTAATGTCATTTTGGTGCTTTGCATTATCTACTTTTACTGTCTCTAAAAGGACAACTTGGACATTTCGTGTCACATCTCATTTTATGTTATGTTATGACAGAAGGAGATACAGCGCTTAATCAGAATGAGTAAGTACTGTATAATGATAGAGTTGATCATTTTGGGGTGAACTATCCCTTTAAGGCTGAAGTGCATTGGTGTCGGGTGGTCGTACCTCTCCTCCCTTCATGTTCTTCATTCCCACGTCTCCCTTTCCTTTCTTTCCCTTCTTGCCTTTTTTCTTCTTAAGGCAGGTCTTTTTAACAATGCAGAAACAGCACGTGAGAATGAGGATCACAGCTACGATCGCGATGGCGATGATGGCCCAGGGAGGCACTGAAAGTGAGAGAAAGACAGAGAAAAATGGAGGAACTGAAAACAGGGTCTGGAAATAGAAATCTAGATGTGTCAGGGCCATTAAG
The DNA here is from genome assembly GCF_024489055.1 of Chanodichthys erythropterus. Taxonomy (NCBI): domain Eukaryota; kingdom Metazoa; phylum Chordata; class Actinopteri; order Cypriniformes; family Xenocyprididae; genus Chanodichthys; species Chanodichthys erythropterus. The sequence goes on along the minus strand of NC_090240.1, from coordinate 6,325,049 downwards.
AGAGCCAAAACTGTCTTGATCATTACTCCTTGATCAAAGACCTCACTACCTGTAGGTAACTGCAAAGACGTAGCTTAAGGAATATTCTCTCTACAACTAGACAAAGAAAGTCGCCAAGACGTGCATTAATGTTGGCTTGACAAAGCTGACTTTGCAACATTTTAAAAGTTTTAGAAGGTTATAGTTTATACAGTATACAGGGCTCACAGGCAGATGCTGAGTGGTTGCCAGGTTATTTCTATGCTGTCCAACTATGGTTAGTTAAGCAAAACCATGGCTAATTTTTTGGTCACCATGGTTTCACTACAATAACCATGGTTTTTTGGTTTTATTTGTAGTAAAACCCTGATAGCACATGTACATCACGGAGACGTATATTTGATGTCTGTATTTACATCTGCAAGATATTTTTTACACATCTATGTCTCTAAGAAGTTTCCTGTCAGATGTTAAATAGACATTTAGAAAATGTCTTTAAAGGGTTAGTTCACCCAAAAATGAAAATTCTGTCATTTATTACGGGTGTGGATCATGCCGTTCCACACCCCTAAGACCTTCGTTAATCTTCGGGACACAACTTAACATATTTTTGTTGAAATCCGATGGCTCAGTGAGGCCTGCATAGGGAGCAATGACATTTCCTCTCTCAAAATCCATAAAGGTACTAAAAACATATTTAAATCAGTTCATGTGAGTACAGTGGTTCAATATTAATATTATAAAGATTTGGTGCACCAAAAAAAAAAAAAACTTATATAGTGATGGCCGATTTCAAAACACTGCTTTAGGAAGCTTCGGAGCATAATGAATCAGTGTGTCGAATCAGCTGTTCGGTGTGCCAAAGTCGGTTTGACATGCGATCCGAATCATGATTCGATACACTGATTCATTATGCTCTGAAGCTTCCTGAAGCAGTGTTTTGAAATCGGCCATCACTAAATAAGTCATTATTTTGTTTTTTTGGCGCACCAAAAATATTCTTGTCGCTTTATAATATTAATATTGAACCACTGTACTCACATGAACTGATTTAAATATGTTATTAGTACATTAATGGATCTTGAGAGAGGAAATGTCATTGCTGGCTATGGAGGCCTCACTGAGCCATCGGATTTCAACAAAAATATCTTAATTTGTGATCCGAAGATGAACGAAGGTCTTACGGGTGTGGAACAGCATGAGATTGAGTAATTAATGACAGAATTTTCATTTTTTTGGGTGAACTAACCCTTTAAGATGTTTATGATTTAGAATGTATGTAAAACTGCTTTTTCTGAGACTTTTATCAGATGTTTGTATACAAAAAGATTCCAATAATCCTTGGCTAAAATCTGGTGGGTGTGGGGGTGGTTATCTTATAATCAGGGTCATCTTATATTCTGAACAATATGGTAAAATGTCTCCATGCTATTTTCACATTCATAATCATTACTTTTTCAGTGCTTGCCAGAAAGCTTTATATATATTTAAGTAAGTAAATAATGTAATCCTACGGTTACTCGACTAATATCTAAATGAATGATTACTAGTCGACTACAAAACTCTTTAGTTGGGAACAGCCCTTGTTTTTAGGCTATTGCTAAATGACAACTAGGGTGTTGTGGTTGTTTTTTTAGGGCACTGCTTAGATATGTACTTAATGGTAGCTAGAGTTTTGCTAGGATGTTCTGAGTGGTCACTAGGGTATTGCTAGGTGGTTGCTATTGTGTTCTAGACGGTTGCTAGGCCATTGCTAGGGTGTTCCAAGTTGGTACTATGCAGTTAATATGTTGCTTGGAGGCTGCTAGAGTGTTGTGGTTTTCTAGGGTGTTGCTCAGTGGGTTCTAAGTTTTTCTATGGTTGCTAGGGCATTGCTAGGTTGCTCTGGGTCGTTTCTATGCCATATCTAGGTGGTTTCTAGGGTGTTGTTTTCATTTTCTAGGGCATTGCTAGATGGTTTACAGGATGTTTTTATGGTTGCAAAGGCATTGTTAGTGTGTTTTGAGTAGTTGCTTTGTAGCCGCTAGGATTGTTATGTAGGGCATAGCTAGGATGCTCTTAATGGTTGCTAGGGCTTTTCTAGGAAGTTCTGAGTGCTTGCTAGGGCATATCTAGGCAATACATGGTCCATTTGGTTAGAAAAGAGCCTGAAGCACTGAGCCGAGTTTGACACTTGAGTTACAGTTACTGTAGAAATGTCAGGAAAATTAAAATTCATAATATCACAAAACACTGCATATATAGTCATGCACTTACGTGGAAGCTTGTCCATCTCATTGAGAAACTTGTTTTTGATGTCACCAAAGACATCATTCTTGCTGACTGGGCCCTGCTGCTCGGTGGAGTTGTCTGCAGGTGTTGAAACAACAGGGGCCATCGTCAGGACGCTGGCACCGGTGGGCTCAGGGCCCACCATGGCTGCAGGTTTCTTCTTGAGCAAATTCCACTTCATGCTTGATGGCTACACCAACAGAAACCCTGATGGGGAAAAAGAAAGTCAAGATGAAATGAGTGTGATGAGATTTTCCTGAATCTCTGAACACCTCCAAAACCCTCTTCGAGGGAACCTGAATTAAATGACTTCTTCATTAAAAATGCAAATGTCGCCAGCATAGACAGTTACTGTGGATTTGTAACTGTCAACATAATATGGCATATACTGTCTGATCTCTTGATTATTGAAATGTGCCCAATGATGTGATAGGTGATGTGCTAACTTTCAGTAAGTGGGTGTCATCAGTGTAGGGCAGGACTGAATACATGGTTCATAGGATTAGGGTTATAAATAATAGGGTTAAGGTTATACATATTCTTAATTTATTTAATCTAATTAATGCATAAAATAAATTTCAGCTAACAAACATTAAAAATGGCCATTTATGTTTTATGCCCTGAAAAATTCCAGGACACAAGAAATAGACTTTCTTATATTTTTTAAGAAAAAAACAAAACAAAAAACCTGTGTTTACTTTAATCCCCTCCCATAGAAAATATCTAATGGAAGCGAAGCGTAGGTTTAGGCATATATTACAAAAAATATAAAACTCTCACTTCAAATTTCGATAAGACTCAACAAAAACCGGTCCATCCATGCCACAAGAAATGGTAAACATGATGAAAGGAGACTTAGCCCTCTGATTTCATTAAAAACACAGAGATATAGGCAAACAAAAAGGATTTTTCATTTCTCAAGTGTCAATTCTCTGCTCCAGTGGCGGAGAGCCTGTCCGTGCCCATTGCATTGCGTGAATAATTTAATGAAGCTGACAATTCATGGGATAAGCTGTTTTATTATTCAAGGACTCTTTCCTGCACTAAGAATGTATGGCAAATGCGCTATGCTGCAGTTATGCAATCTGACATTGCATAAGTCAAGTTGGCCACAGACAGAATGCGGGAGGAGCTAACAAAAGAAAAGATGCAAAGAAGGATAGAAACTGCCACCATGAGTCAGAGCTGAAGCCAACAGCCTCTCGAGAATGCCAGTTTGATTAATGACACTTCAGCACCTGCAAATCTGAATGAAACATCTGACGTTCACACTCAAGCAGAAGTTAATTTGTTCCCCTAAAGATTGCAATACAATGAAGAAAATAGGCTACACTACACTAAACAGTTATAGAATCCAACATTTTTGTTTAATATAAAATATAAAACCTATTAAATTTCGTTACATTTATGCATAAAATAAGAAAAAAATCTATTTTGCAATTGAATAAGGAAAAAAAAAAAATCAAGACATTATCTAAAAGCAACTTAAAATCTTTCAAAATCTATAATGTGTAAAGGATACTCTGTAAAAAAAAGTTTTGGATACACTTTGAAACAATTTTCACTCTGATTGCTAGTAATTACAAAGAAACAGCAAGTATCACACTGAATTAATAGTAGATATACTGAAATAGTATTTTCTTATAAAACATACTAAAAATATTTTTTTTAGAAATATACAGTGCAGATAATTCTTTGCAGTGTATTGAATGTCAAACAATTGTATCAAATTCAATAATATTACTTTGAATTGCATTGGTGCAAAATATGTACAATTATTCACACGACATATAGGCTAAAATAATGGTTAGTAAAATTATTTTGTATTATTTTTGCCTGCTCTCTGCTATCCTATCAGAATAGAATTCATCTGCAACTACTGCAGATGTTTGAGTGACTAATATCAGAGCATTAACTCCACCTCTGAACTGATACAAGAAGTATTTGCATTATGTTTCAGCTGTATCTAACATATTTACACAATGACTCAGAGCCTGGATCAGTTTCAAGATTTAACAAATACTGACAAATAATGCACTTGTTTGAACAGCTTGCAACCAGCCCACAGCTGTCCAATTATATTATATCACTAATTCATGGTGGAAAAAAGAGACCTCTGATCTAAGGAAATTGGCTGACTAAACGATCCCAAGGTAATTTCAACTGCCTTACAGTAAAATTATGCAAATGCTCCAAATGGAAAATGATGGAAGTTGGGAAGTTAATAAACAAAACATTTAGAACTCAGGAGAAACTACTTTATATCATTTATTTAGGGTGTGGTGATTTTAAAATGTGACATTTTTTCTCGTCAAGGTGAAAAGCTGTCTCACAATATCAGCATGACAGAGTTGAGTTTGTGTCCCAAAACCTTCTACAGTGCTGTCTTTTACTGCATATGATAGGCTAATTCATACTAAGAAACTGAAGTGACATTAGTTAAAACATTTAATAAAGTTAATAGAATTAACCTGATGTAGCAGAATTAATGTTACAATCAATTAACCTGTTCATCTTACTGGGTACAGTACTACTGGAGCATGTAGTTGTGATTGCATCATTAAAGGGACTTTGTTTTGCAAGCAGTGACCACAGAATCAACACTGAATGGAAATTAACTGGAAATTAATGAAGTAAATAAATGAAACCGAAACAGAAACAGGGATAATAAATAAGTCTATGGAACTGTTAAAAGACAGTTAACCACCTGAATAAAATTGGGTTACTTGACTGTAACCCTGTTCCCTGATAAAGCGGGAATGAGATGCTGTGCTTTGCGATATGGGAATACTTCTTTGTATGACCAGCTGTGAATACTGTGTATAACACATCAATGAAATTGACACTGAACTTGACAGGTTCAGACGGAATGCGCACTCGTCAGAGGCTATAATTATATATGCCATAGTTGTATCTTCAGGTATCACTTTGTCTGAAGAACAGTCCTGGGACATCCTCAGTGCGGCAACGAAGTGTAGCATCTCGTTCCCGCTTTATCAGGGAACAGGGTTACACTCAAGTAACCAAAGATATTCCCTTTCAAAAGCTACACTCAATGCTGCGCTTTGTGCTTTGGGAACAATAATACCCACGCCGCCACACTATGGGGTGTCTGGACCCCTCACGGTTGTGTAGTGTGTGTGCTTACAAGTAGGGTTGTGCCGATGAAAGATATCATCATCCATCGTGATGGCTGACCGACACGACCCCGCCCCGCTCCGCCCCTTTTATTCCCCTCACATGCAACCTATTGGAAAGCCCGGATGAGTCATTAGTTGGGAAATAAAATAACCCTTTCGCACAAGTTTAAAATATTCTGGCTGACCCCCCAGCGTGAGTTTTTCAAGGCGACCGTTATTTAGATTGAAAACACTACATATTTGTGATATGAAAAGTGCTGCACGCGTCCATCTCTGGTTTAGCGCCAGCCAAAGCGCACACGCACATTTGAATTTGGCAGTTGATCACGCAATGCACTGCACTGAACGTTCTAATCCAATGAATAATAATTATATAATAACGAAAAATTAAAATACACCCCCCGCCCACTCCCGACGATATCATCGTCCATCTCGATGTTTTACTGTAAACAGCGTCAACTGCCAATTTAGGGGACATTGCCCAACCCTACTTACAAGCACGCGAAATGTCTCAGACATGAGCTTGTTGTCACGATCACGTCTGTTCCTGTCACATCCCGGACTACATTTCCCATGATCCTCCATTGCTCATCACCTGCACTCACTTCACAATCACTCCACACTAATCACCACACCCAGCTGCCACTCATTACCAGGACTATAAAGGACTGTCACACACACCACCTCACCGCAAAGTCTTGATTACCTTGTGTGTCATTTCCGAGCATTTATACCCTGTTTACCTGTTGTTACTGTTCCTGTCTGTTACCCGTTCTTGACCCGTTGCTGCCTGTCCTGACCCTTGCCTGTTATACTGTTCTGTGTATGATATCCGCCTGCCTCGATCTACTGCCTGTGCCCTGACTACGATTCTGCCTAACCCTCTGCTGTACCTGTTTGCTGCTGATTTACCCTGCCTGTACGACCACGCTTACTTTTTTATTAAAAGCTTGCAAATGGATCTCCGCCTCAGTCCCGCTTCGTTACAGAAGACTTCGCCCGAACAACGATCCAGCAGCTTTCCCGGAAAACGTTTACATGGTATGGACATTACTCAGTTGTTGTTATGGAGTTCGCAGGGCACGCGATCGTTAGAGGAATATGTGCAGGAATATTTGGATATTGCTCACCTCTCTGATCTACCGGACTGTGCTTTGATTGACTTCTTCTGTGATGGCGTCAACCAACCTCTGCAGGATAAACTAAGACGAGAGGGACCGCGTTCATCACTCAGCAGCTTTATGGACTTTGCTTTGTTGTCGGTTGGTTCTCGGTTTACTGTGGGGGTCGCAGAGGAATGTGACACCATGGTAGATCACGTAATGGCCGCCACGCCAAGGAACATGCACAAAATGGCGGCTACCATCACAACAACAATTCATGTCGCCGCGGATCGCCCAGAGTCACGCCACGTCGCCGCGGATCGCCCAGAGTCACGCCACGTCGCCGCGGATCGCCCAGAGTCACGCCACGTCGCCGCTGATCGGCCAGAGTCACGCCACGTCGCCGCTGAACGCCCAGAGTCACGCCACGTCGCCGCTGAACGCCCAGAGTCACGCCACGTCGCCGCTGAACGCCCAGAGTCACGCCACGTCGCCGCTGATCGCCCAGAGTCACGCCACGTCGCCGCTGATCGCCCAGAGTCACGCCACGTCGCCGCTGATCGCCCAGAGTCACGCCACGTCGCCGCTGATCGCCCAGAGTCACGCCACGTCGCCGCTGATCGCCCAGAGTCACGCCACGTCGCCGCTGATCGCCCAGAGTCACGTCACGTCGCCGCTGAACGCCCAGAGTCACGTCACGTCGCCGCTGATCGCCCAGAGTCACGTCACGTCGCCGCTGATCGCCCAGAGTCACGTCACGTCGCCGCTGATCGCCCAGAGTCACGTCACGTCGCCGCAGATCGCCCAGAGTCACGCCACGTCGCCGCTGATCGCCCAGAGTCACGCCACGTCTGATCTACCGGACTGTGCTTTGATTGACTTCTTCTGTGATGGCGTCAACCAACCTCTGCAGGATAAACTAAGACGAGAGGGACCGCGTTCATCACTCAGCAGCTTTATGGACTTTGCTTTGTTGTCGGTTGGTTCTCGGTTTACTGTGGGGGTCGCAGAGGAATGTGACACCATGGTAGATCACGTAATGGCCGCCACGCCAAGGAACATGCACAAAATGGCGGCTACCATCACAACAACAATTCATGTCGCCGCGGATCGCCCAGAGTCACGCCACGTCGCCGCGGATCGCCCAGAGTCACGCCACGTCGCCGCGGATCGCCCAGAGTCACGCCACGTCGCCGCTGATCGGCCAGAGTCACGCCACGTCGCCGCTGAACGCCCAGAGTCACGCCACGTCGCCGCTGAACGCCCAGAGTCACGCCACGTCGCCGCTGAACGCCCAGAGTCACGCCACGTCGCCGCTGATCGCCCAGAGTCACGCCACGTCGCCGCTGATCGCCCAGAGTCACGCCACGTCGCCGCTGATCGCCCAGAGTCACGCCACGTCTGATCTACCGGACTGTGCTTTGATTGACTTCTTCTGTGATGGCGTCAACCAACCTCTGCAGGATAAACTAAGACGAGAGGGACCGCGTTCATCACTCAGCAGCTTTATGGACTTTGCTTTGTTGTCGGTTGGTTCTCGGTTTACTGTGGGGGTCGCAGAGGAATGTGACACCATGGTAGATCACGTAATGGCCGCCACGCCAAGGAACATGCACAAAATGGCGGCTACCATCACAACAACAATTCATGTCGCCGCGGATCGCCCAGAGTCACGCCACGTCGCCGCGGATCGCCCAGAGTCACGCCACGTCGCCGCGGATCGCCCAGAGTCACGCCACGTCGCCGCGGATCGCCCAGAGTCACGCCACGTCGCCGCTGAACGCCCAGAGTCACGCCACGTCGCCGCTGAACGCCCAGAGTCACGCCACGTCGCCGCTGAACGCCCAGAGTCACGCCACGTCGCCGCTGAACGCCCAGAGTCACGCCACGTCGCCGCTGATCGCCCAGAGTCACGCCACGTCGCCGCTGATCGCCCAGAGTCACGCCACGTCGCCGCTGATCGCCCAGAGTCACGTCACGTCGCCGCTGAACGCCCAGAGTCACGTCACGTCGCCGCTGAACGCCCAGAGTCACGTCACGTCGCCGCTGATCGCCCAGAGTCACGTCACGTCGCCGCTGATCGCCCAGAGTCACGTCACGTCGCCGCTGATCGCCCAGAGTCACGTCACGTCGCCGCTGATCGCCCAGAGTCACGTCACGTCGCCGCTGATCGCCCAGAGTCACGTCACGTCGCCGCTGATCGCCCAGAGTCACGTCACGTCGCCGCTGATCGCCCAGAGTCACGTCACGTCGCCGCTGATCGCCCAGAGTCACGTCACGTCGCCGCTGATCGCCCAGAGTCACGTCACGTCGCCGCTGATCGCCCAGAGTCACGTCACGTCGCCGCTGATCGCCCAGAGTCACGTCACGTCGCCGCTGATCGCCCAGAGTCACGTCACGTCGCCGCTGATCGCCCAGAGTCACGTCACGTCGCCGCTGATCGCCCAGAGTCACGTCACGTCGCCGCTGATCGCCCAGAGTCACGTCACGTCGCCGCTGATCGCCCAGAGTCACGTCACGTCGCCGCTGATCGCCCAGAGTCACGTCGCCGCTGATCGCCCAGAGTCACGTCGCCGCTGATCGCCCAGAGTCACGTCACGTCGCCGCTGATCGCCCAGAGTCACGTCACGTCGCCGCTGATCGCCCAGAGTCACGTCACGTCGCCGCTGATCGCCCAGAGTCACGTCACGTCGCCGCTGATCGCCCAGAGTCACGTCACGTCGCCGCTGATCGCCCAGAGTCACGTCACGTCGCCGCTGATCGCCCAGAGTCACGTCACGTCGCCGCTGATCGCCCAGAGTCACGTCACGTCGCCGCTGATCGCCCAGAGTCACGTCACGTCGCCGCTGATCGCCCAGAGTCACGTCACGTCGCCGCTGATCGCCCAGAGTCACGTCACGTCGCCGCTGATCGCCCAGAGTCACGTCACGTCGCCGCTGATCGCCCAGTCACGTCACGTCGCCGCTGATCGCCCAGAGTCACGTCACGTCGCCGCTGATCGCCCAGAGTCACGTCACGTCGCCGCTGATCGCCCAGAGTCACGTCACGTCGCCGCTGATCGCCCAGAGTCACGTCACGTCGCCGCTGATCGCCCGAGTCACGTCACGTCGCCGCTGATCGCCCGAGTCACGTCACGTCGCCGCTGATCGCCCAGAGTCACGTCACGTCGCCGCTGATCGCCCAGAGTCACGTCACGTCGCCGCTGATCGCCCAGAGTCACGTCACGTCGCCGCTGATCGCCCAGAGTCACGTCACGTCGCCGCTGATCGCCCAGAGTCACGTCACGTCGCCGCTGATCGCCCAGAGTCACGTCACGTCGCCGCTGATCGCCCAGAGTCACGTCACGTCGCCGCTGATCGCCCAGAGTCACGTCACGTCGCCGCTGATCGCCCAGAGTCACGTCACGTCGCCGCTGATCGCCCAGAGTCACGTCACGTCACGTCGCCGCTGATCGCCCAGAGTCACGTCACGTCACGTCGCCGCTGATCGCCCAGAGTCACGTCACGTCACGTCGCCGCTGATCGCCCAGAGTCACGTCACGTCACGTCGCCGCTGATACGCCCAGAAGTCACGTCACGTCACGTCGCCGCTGATCGCCCAGAGTCACGTCACGTCTCCGCTGATCGCCCAGAGTCATGTCACGCCGCCGCTGATCGCCCAGAGTCACGTCACGTCGCCGCTGATCGCCCAGAGTCACGTCACGTCGCCGCTGATCGCCCAGAGTCACGTCACGCCGCCGCTGATCGCCCAGAGTCACGTCACGTCGCCGCTGATCGCCCAGAGTCACGTCACGTCGCCGCTGATCGCCAGAAGTCACGTCACGTCGCCGCTGATACGCCCAGAGTCACGTCACGTCGCCGCTGATAAGCAGAGTCACGTCACGTCGCCGCTGATCGCCCAGAGTCACGTCACGTCGCCGCTGATCGCCCAGAGTCACGTCACGTCGCCGCTGATCGCCCAGAGTCACGTCACGTCGCCGCTGATCGCCCAGAGTCACGTCACGTCACGTCGCCGCTGATCGCCCAGAGTCACGTCACGTCACGTCGCCGCTGATCGCCCAGAGTCACGTCACGTCACGTCGCCGCTGATCGCCCAGAGTCACGTCACGTCGCCGCTGATCGCCCAGAGTCACGTCACGTCGCCGCTGATCGCCCAGAGTCACGTCACGTCGCCGCTGATCGCCCAGAGTCACGTCACGTCGCCGCTGATCGCCCAGAGTCACGTCACGTCGCCGCTGATCGCCCAGAGTCACGTCACGTCGCCGCTGATCGCCCAGAGTCACGTCACGTCGCCGCTGATCGCCCAGAGTCACGTCACGTCGCCGCTGATCGCCCAGAGTCACGTCACGTCGCCGCTGATCGCCCAGAGTCACGTCACGTCGCCGCTGATCGCCCAGAGTCACGTCACGTCGCCGCTGATCGCCCAGAGTCACGTCACGTCGCCGCTGATCGCCCAGAGTCACGTCACGTCGCCGCTGATCGCCCAGAGTCACGTCACGTCGCCGCTGATCGCCCAGAGTCACGTCACGTCGCCGCTGATCGCCCAGAGTCACGTCACGTCACGTCGCCGCTGATCGCCCAGAGTCTGACAAGTCAAAGGTGGTCTCAACCAGACCCTCAAGGACTATAGATAAGTCCCATGAAGGGATCTTGGTTCTAATGGAAGGCCTCAGCCGCCTGGCCCCACGAATGAAGCGGACGAGCAGAGGATGCTTCCCCAGTAGAACCCTGTCAAACCCCGCCTGACTCAGAGAGAAGTAGATGGGACATTGTGCTGTCTGTTGGGAGGTGAAGAGCTCCATCTCCATTTCAACAAATCTTAACCAGATTTGTTTCACTACCGATATGCTCTGTCTGGACAGTAGAACTGCTCCCACATTGAGATATCTGGGGATATAAATCGCCCTGAGAAACAGGAACTTGTCCTGAACCCAAAGCAGAATGCGCTGCACTAGCCTGTTCAGAAGGCACAAATGCACAAACGCAATTTAACCCACATGAAAGTTGCCCTCCGGCTTGAAAGAGAATGCTTTCCTTAGCGTTGCGTCTCAGTCTGAGAGAGGCAAGATGAGCGAGGATCGATCTCGATGTTGAAACACAAGCTCCTGAGACTGATTCAGTGCGAGGTGACAAAGCTAGGTTGAATGAAAGAACCCAATATTGGTAAGCTTCACCCCTGAAAGCAAACCTCAAGAACTTCTTGCATTGTGTCATTATTCTATGAAAATAGGCATCTTTAAGATTGATTGTGATGAACCAATCACAATGTTGAATGTGTGACACAATAATCTTGATAGAACTTGAGCGTTCTGATGGAACAGTTTATGGGTTCGGGCCAAAATACAGAGCTCGGAGCCCTCTCCTCGGACAGCACGCCAAATACGCATACTATTTACTATCTGATTATTTGTAAGTGTGAACTCGTGAATTCATAGAAAGGTCTGTTTATGAATTAAGGGAAATAAGTCCTTTTTATGGGCATTTATGTGTCTGTTTCAACAGGGAACGCCGTTGAGAGCTTTCTCTCTATCTACATTCCTTTGGGACGTAAAACTAGTCTTATCTTTCTTGCTATCTTGGCACCTAGTTTTGTTGTGGGGTTATTGATTAAATATAATGAATACTTGTGTCTGATTGGTCCAGTCCCTACACATGTACTAAGGAACCAATCAGAACATCACACATGAACATGAACAGAACTCTCACCCCAAAATAATTTGGAATGGACGCGGTCCAGTAGGAGAGATGGAGGGCCAGGCCAATGAAGTGGAAGTGGCCCTGGATCATAGCATGGTGGTGGACCTAGACCGTGGAGCAGTCAATGTGATGGAGTCAGTGTAGATGAAGAACACAAGGCTACGAGCTGGCAAATGTGATAACCACTTCAGCAGAGCAAATGAGCACAGGGAATCAGGGGGCTATGGTGGAGCAAAAGACCACCAGAGATAAAGGAGCCCATGGCAGAACAAAGACCTGGGCAGTCCTCCTGGTTGTGAGTTTTTGGATGGCCTCCATGTCTGTGACATGGCGTAGTGAAAGCCGCTGCCTTGGGACAAGCTGTAGCAGACCCTGCAACCTTTGGGAGAAACTGTAGCATATGCCGCCGGAAGTGTGTGCAGTCTACCTACGCACCACTATTGGCATGACCGCTATTGGAAGCACCTTGAATAGAGGGATGATCTCCGGGACCACTGGACTTAGACTTGGGACCACTGGACTTGGAAACGCTGTGACCACTGGACTTGAGACCAGCAGACTTGGAAGCGCTGAGACCACTGGACTAGAGACTACTGGACTTGGAAGCGCTGAGACTACCAGACTTGATACCATCAAACTTGGCAGCACCGGACTACAAAGAGACTACAAAGATCATGGTTGGCAAGTTTAAAGTTGGACCAAGCTCCACATCTGCCAAACGTGGCGAGGCTATGGCATGGCGGCCATGACGTGATGAGGCTCTGGCTTAGTAACAATGATGAGGGAGAACAGTAGCATGGCAGCCATGACGTGTGGAGTCTCTGGAGTAGGACGACTTTAGCATGGTGGGTAATATGGGATTGCGGGACCCCGTGTCCGCAATTCCCACAGTAAACGAGGAACTGCGCAGTAATACGGCAAAGTCAATTTACTAGGCCAGAGTCCACGAAACAGTGCCTTCAGTTCAAATGATCATTAAAAATGCAATAAGTAAAATGTTTGCAGTAAAATATCCAAAAACCACAGTGCTGAAGAGATTATGGGATGTTGGGGGACTATGTACATATATTTTGGGAATGTCCCAAATAACTATTGTATTGGCAGAGGGTTAAAAGGGAAATTTGTAAAAATTTTAGGAATAGATATATTACTGCACCCAGTATTTCTTTTTTTCTTTTTTTTTCTTTTTTTTGCTTGAAGCTTTCCCCTTGGATTAGTTCAGTAAATCCTACTTATTTGTATTACATATATTACTAATAAAATGTCAAAATGATGGCGCCGCCCCAGCATGCAACACAGCATGACGTCGGTTCGCATTCTCTACTGCAGTGTGCAACAAGTGTCTCATAGCAGCCACCGAGCACAGAGTAATGTTATAACATAATTTTCAACACACTCAAATGTATCTAATTTGATAGACAGAGCTGCGTTACCTCATACTTATGACCAGAAAAGCGGAAGCGGCGCCGGTGACTGTGGCATAATAAAAGTTCCACTGCTAGCAAAGTGGAATTTTGCATTTGTCTCACATTAACAATCGCTCCAGCGGCCTTGTTCTGCTCTCACAACACTTGGTCCTGCTCTGCTTCATACTACAGTAATGTTAATAATCATATCCATCAACATGAGTCATATCCCAATTCTTTTCTACCGGTTGTGAGATTTCACATGTCCCAAGATTCTGCACTCAAACTTGCCATCATCAAGCTATGCCTTTGTTTTGAATAGGTGACCTCTAGCAGACGAAAAACTACAAAGTGCACCTTTGAGTCTGTTACAAAAAATGTATTTGAGTGCAATGGCATTAAAGCCCACCTGATGGCAAAGTGCACAGAACTCTTCAACAGAGTCCTCAATGGTCTGTTCACATTGACACAGGAGGAAAACTGCTGGGTTCTAGTGAACCCAATATTGTGAATTGTCTCATCTTGTGAGCGAAGTGGTTCATCACACTCCTATCATTTATCGTCACCAGTATCTATAGAAGCCCGTTCACACCAAGACAATAACTATGATAATGGTAAAGTTTTAAAAAATTGTAAAAGAATAGTCCACATTATAGTCCACACCACAGCTATAATGATAGCAGCACAGAAGAATGATATTGTTGGAATCACTTTCAGAACCATTTTTGTCTAGCTGAAGAACGAAAAAATATTGAATTTGCAATTACAATGAAAGTTATTTAGATAATTACAAAGCATATGAGGCTGAAATGATAAACTCATTGTCTAAATTAGACCATAATGAAAATGTGATGCAGTGTTTGCCATTTCCTCCCCTTGCCTCTCTAGAGTCTAGAGAGTCTTTCTTGTGTGTTTAACATGGTGATATGATCACTGGACTCAATGAGATTGAGATTTATCCCCCTGTTTGTATTGAGGGAGATAGAGACGTGCGAGAAGCTGGTGTCCGTGTCTTTTCTCCTGGGTGACTGCATATGCTCAGAGGACAAGAGACACTCTGCTTTTTATGGGACCCATTATCTTCACTGCACTCACACTGATTTTACAGCTCTCTGATATACTCCTGCTGTTTTATCTGTGCCAGAGCACATATTGTAAATATAACAGAACAAATAAACAGATACAAATACAATAGAAGTCTGGCTCAGATAAAGCAGTCTGCTCTGAGCGATTATGATGTCTAGGAATAATCAGATGTAATCAGCAGAATGGACGTCTATTTTGTCCATTTCGTTTGCCAACAAGCTCAATGACTATGAAACATTTCACTTACTCAAAGTTTTAGCGAGCACAAATAAACTGGATCAGGATGAGTGAACAGAAGAAGCAGAAATGGACCTGCTCCAAAGGACTCATTTGGCAGACCAAATCAAACCTTTGGAGATGTGTCTAGATATGACTGCTGAATTCTGTAATGATAATTGCTTCAGGGCATCTGCCAAACTTCTCTTGTTCAGTGTGGGAGGAAATTCTCTATGCAATCCACACATCAACACTTTGCATTCACTGTACATGTGTTATTGCTTCTTAAAGGCGCTAATTGTCCACGATTATCCATTTTATGACATTCAAGTTTGCAAATCAACTACATAAAGTCTGGGAAGCGAGGGAAACCATCATATTTTTGAGAACACGTCAAAAAGAAAGAGAACATAGAAAGAATGAAATGATACTTTGAAAATGAAGCCCATTGACATTTTCTTTTGCACTGTGACTTTAATTTCACGATAATTAAACCCATTTCACCCATTCCCCATTTCCATTACTGTAATGCAAAAAAAAAACAAAAAAAAAACCTAATTCTTATAAAACCAAAGCATTGAGCAAAAATGTAAATTGTGAAGTTGCACAGATTTTTATTTAAGTTAATTAAAAGTATAGAATGAGAGTAATTGTACTATTGTTATTTATTATAATATATACTTTATTCTATACTCTTAATATATAACAGCAGATTGTATAACAGTAATGAAAATCTAATGAGAATCACCACTGTGAATAATGGGAAGCAAAAAACAAGTCATTAAAAAAACATCTGGAACATATAGTTATGACACAGTGAAAGTGATTAATTGTAAAAAATAAAAATTAAAGTTAAAATATTGTTACAATGCCAAAATAAATATTTACGGCCCTACAAAGGAATTTTATTAATGCAAGATATAATTTCTTTTTTTCTTTTATCCTTGGAGTAAAAGATAACTTTTCTTTTTGAGATATTCACTGCTTTATTGTTGTTAAAGGGTTAGTTCACCCAATGGAATTCAAATCCTGTCATTAATTACTCACCCTCATGTCGTTCTAAACCCGTAAGACTTTCGTTCATCTTCTGAACACAAATGAAGATCTTTTTCTGATGAAATCTGAGCGATTTCTGTACCTCCATTGACAGCTACGCAACTGACACTTTGATGCTTCAAAACGTTCATAAAGAGATCGTAAAAAAACTAATCCATATGAATTGAGTGGTTTAGTCCAAATTTTCTGAAGAGACACGGTCGCTTTATATATGATGAACAAATTGAATTTAGGCTTTTATTCACATACAAACATTGATCAGTGAAAATAAACAGAAGCTCAACTGAACCTGCTTGACACGCGAGAACAAACCAGTTGTGGAAGCGCAAATGTTCTGGGTTGCACACAAGAATGATCCTCACTGGTTCTTGTTGAAGCTCAAACGTTCTGCGTAACACAAGAGAATGAACCTTATTGATTATGAACTTTTTGAAGCTTCAAAGTGTTATGCCGAGTTCAGACTGCACGATTTTAGCCCCGATTTTGGCTCGCTGACAGGTTTTGAGAAATCGCCGACAAATGCCCGAAATCACAAGCAAATCGGTGCTCGTTCACACGAGTGACAATCACGCAGTGTGAATGAGCAAAGACGCGATCTGAGAGAATCGCAGACGAGTCGCAGACGCCCGTGAGATATTTGGCATGCTAAATATCTGGACCTGTTGGCGATTCAAAATCCTGCTGTGTGAAAAGTGTTCTGACTGAAAACTACATCAGCAATGACCGACAGCCAATGAGAGAGCAAGATACAGAGCAGCGGGGAGTTTGAGGAGGAGTTATAGACCACAATATCAGCAAGCATGGCTTCGTTTCAGAAAAACATTACAATTATATCAAACAGAAACAAAGCAACAAACATTTGCTTGACCATCCGCAACAGCAGCACATTGAAAAGTTATGTATTTACCTCCAACTCTCATTGCAGAACTCCCCAACCATTTCCTCCGCCATATTTTTCTTTTCTTTTTCTTATATTCGCTGCAAATCAGTGCACAGGCAACTCGTATTGCAAGCTTCTTGCGGGCTACCGTTTTTAATAATAATAATAATAACTCCGGTCTTGCACGCGTGATATCGCGTTGTTTCCTTGTCACATCTCGCGTGTGTTTGGTTGTGAAACGTAGTTTGCGTGCCAGACAGAGTTGTCGGCGATTCTTCCTATTGTAAAGTCATGCAGTGTGAAACCTTCTATGGCCGATCCATCTTGCAGTATGAACACAGCACCGACTGAATGCTGGCCAAGATAGTCATGCAGTGTGAAAAGAACAGTGACCCGACTACTTTGAAAATCGTGCAGTCTGAACTCGGCTTTAGTTGCCTAGCTGTATGGAGGGACAAAAAGATCTTCATTCGTGTTCTGAAGATGAACAAAGGCCTTGTGGGTGTGGAACATGAGAGTAAATGATGATAGAATTTTCAATTTTGGGTGAACTCTCTTTAACAAAAATGCACAAGTAAATAATAAAAAAAAACTAATTAAAACAAATTATGATATAACTATTACAAATAAATAAAATGATCAATGTAAATCCTCTATGTAAATGGTCTTACTCAAACTGAGTTAAACTTCGTGATAGCAGGACACTTCTGACAACACAAAAGCTGCAAGTCTTGCCAAATGTTTGGCTAAAAAGAAACTAGAGAGAGTGGGTAGTCTCTACAGAATCAGAGCTCACAGTTATGGCATGGTGCGCAATATTGCTCAAAACAACAAAATAATATTAACAAGAAACATTGTTTTGTATTTGGATAAAATGAACTTGAATACAGTTTGACAATGTGTCCTGTATTAGACAATGATTTGATTTTAGTACGTCCAAAATACCGCAATGTTACAGCCATTTTAATTAATTCTTCAATCTTGAAATTATGTTTGCACAATAATGTTTGTATCTGTGCCAGTGTGGCATCATTAAATATTAGACAAGCTCAAACTTCACTTATACTGACATGATCAAAAAATAACTGTTTTCTGTTTTAATATATTTTAAAATGTAATTTTTTCCTGTGATCAAAGCTGAATTTGATGCTCAATTATTATAAATTAGTATTGGTGCTCAATTGAGGATTTATGATTACATCATTATTTCAGGATTCTTTGATTAATAAGAGAGTGTAGAGGAGAAGAAAATAAAGCTGGGTCTATTTGCAGCAGCGTTCAAAAAGTAACAAATCACTCAAAATATACAGACAAAACAACCAACTTTAAAGGCACGGATATGGAGCAAAGTCTAACTGAAAACAAACTCAAAGAAATGATAAATGTCAGAATCAAACAATAAGTCACCAAGGAAACAAATGCAAACAAAGAAAACAGATCAGGAAACATGGAAAAAACAACCCAAAGTCCAACAGAAACACAGATTTGTAACATGTCTTTGCTGTCACTTTTGATTGAATTTAATGCATAAAGTATAAATCTATTTACACCAGAATTTTGAATGGTAGCATATCACGGTTTCCACATAAATATGAAACAGCACTGTTTTCAACATTGATAATGATAAGAAATGTTTTTGACAAACATTTGACACTGAAGACTGTAGTAATGATGCTGAAAATTCAGCTTTGCAACAAAGGAATAAATTGCATTTTAACCCTTAAATACATACCTCGGGACATCATTTAATACCCTCCTCCTCGTTAATTTTTTAAAGTTAGACATCAACTTTCTTGGTATTCCTCAATCAATTTATTATAAAGAATATAACAAGAAAAAAATCATAAAATTATAAAAGAATGCCTATTTTTGTATTCTTTTTTTTTAAAAATTGTATAGGGTCGCTAACGACCCGAGGTGTGTATGAGTGTACATATATTTTTTCTGCACAACAATAATTCAATCTTAGATGACGGAATAAGTGCAATTCACCTTTATTCCACAAGGTGGCAATGTCTGATACACAATGCTGAATTGACGACTCATTCAGACAGAAAACTAAATAATAAAAAAAAACATGAAATGGCTCAGCGATATACTGCAGAGCAAGTAATGAACGCAATCAAATATGACTGTAACTGTTACTGGATGGATCTGGTGAAGCTGTTAGCGATCGAAATATTGATTTTGAAGAGGTTGAAAATTATATCGTTTTGAGAATATGAGATTGTGAATAGGCTCATATTCGAGACCTCAAACATGCAAAGAAAACTGAATTTACTGGGAAATGAGCTCTGACGAGGACAGTGATGATGGCATAAAACATCTGCTCAAACAGAGCCCTTTCAAGCTCCAAAAGGTAACAGAATATGCTTTATTTTATTCTTCTGTAATTGTTACTCTAATATCAGAGGAGTTTTACATTATCGCGACAGGTAGAGATCCTTCAGTGTTAGATATTGATCCGGGCCGATAAAGACCCGAATATGTAAGAATGATTGGCGAAACAGTAGTCATGTATTTAAGGGTTAAAAAAAAAAAACAAAAAAAAAAAAACAAACAAACAGTTAAATTATAAATATATTTCACATTATATTATTATATAATATTTTATATATACATATAAACTTATTTGGACATTTAGAACAGATAACTGCTAGAAACATTTCTAAATTAAAAATACAATTATGGAAACACTTAATGTTAAAGCTCATGAACCTTTTGAATTGTTGCACTGTTCTGAGCTCTTCCATTGTTTGTAGCCGATACCTCTGAAGCTGGTACCTCAGCCTGTTCTGCCTCATAACCTTGAGTGCACAACGTTGACAAACTGCAGCTGTTCAACAAGTCCTCAGTTGACATAATTTAAAACGTCACAGTCAGACGACCAAGGCCTGTTGCCCTCTCTAGCCTTCACAACTAGCTTCCTATTCCCTTTACACAGCTGTTTGCCAGACGTGAGAAAACTACATAAATAAGCTCACCCCATCTCAGGCCCTCAGCTATAACAAAACTGAGCATGATAATATAGTTATGGTGTGCACGGTCACAGCACTTTTCTGCTTTATAGTGGGATTAATTCAAGGTGCTGCTTCTGTAATGAGCGTACGGACTCACTGAAGGGACAAATGAAAGACACTGACCGCTGGCGCTTCAGCTCAGCAGGATAAATCCGCTGGATTGGTTGGGTCAGCACTCGTAATGCTTGAATGAGAACCATGAATTTTGCCATTTTATTGCTGTCTAAGAGAGGGAGGACTTTGGCTGATATAACGACAGTGTTCTCTAAAGTGGCTTTACAGGTGAAACTCTCTATCTGTGTTTTATTTTGTTGGGTTTTGATGACATACCGCACACAGAGGGGGTGTGGTTGAAGATAGCAAAATGGCAGAAGTTAGCAAAATGCTAACAGCACCATATTTCAGACAATTCAGCCCTCTCCAGGGTTATTATAGTTAACTACACAAACTAAAAGCATTAAAACAAATTGTTACTTGAAATGAAATAAACATGAACTGATAAAGCAAATCAACATTTCACATTTTCATTTAGTTTAATTTGACCCAGCAAACACTGGTTCAAAGGCAATGTCGTGTCCCTGGCCAAAAATAGTAGGAGGGCATAAATCTGTAAAAATATGTAACAAAGAACATTTCCTAAAAATGAATTCAGATACATTTGTACATGTCTACAATTCTCTGGGGTTCTATGTGTAATTGTTACTTTGACTTTTAACTATGTAGTTCAATATATCATAATTAATTAATTAATTAGTTAGATAACATCAAAGACGTTAGGGACGTCTTTTCAATGGTCATTAAACATCCAAATGTTTGCTGGGGATGTAAATTCACTAAAATAACTAAAACTGAAATATAAACTAAATAACAACAACATACAGATATATTTTAAAAACTTAAAATTATACAATCACAACAACATTACTACATTACCAAAATCACTAAAACAACAAAATTATTAAAATTTATATATATATATATATATATATATATATATATATATATATATATATATATATATATATGGCACAAGTGTGTTAATGAGCTTCACCTGGGAGGCGCACCGGC